>NC_133063.1:75871013-75983513 GCF_048771995.1 Taeniopygia guttata
TATACTGAAACCACAAAATAATTACACACCAGCACTTTGCAAACCTGAGAGAAAGCAGGCTCTCAATGCACAAGCTTTTCTTATCAGGAAGTGTTTGAAATTACATTTACACAAAAACCTTTTACTATCCACACAAGTCAAGTGCTTGTTTTCTAATTAGCTGAATGCTCTTGTAACAAGTGAGAAAGCAACATGCACAGCTGAAATGTAACCTGATGCTATTTTGCAGTCAAGGACGATAATTCCAAGGAAGATAATTCCTTTTCCTTTATAGCAAATAATCAATTAATGGTTCCATCGTATACTTATGAACAACATATTTTTAAAATTACCTCTCATCCACATTCCAGACCTCCCTCAGCGTTTTTGTCTGTATTCCTCTCTTATCTCCCCTCCACGTCCTATTTATAACAGAGACCATACTCTTGGAGAAATTTCAAATGTCAACAAAAGTATCTGCTACCACCCCCTTATTAGCAGCTGATTGGATTGGAGTACAAAAATAATGCACCTCTCTACTAGGCTAAATAGAGTCTGTCTAAACTCAAAAGACAGGTTTTACTTATGAAGTATGACTTAACCAACCATCCTTCTCTTCTAGCTCTACCAACCATTTCTGTCTCTGGCAGCATGTCTTCTCTCACACACAAATAGTTTCATTTGTTTTTAGTCAGCTACACCATTCCAAAGTCTGGAATGATGTCATTGAAAGGCAATACAGCTCAAGTCAATACCCAAACATGAACTAAAGCAAGCTGCAATCACATCTAGTAATATAATCAAACTGTTCACAGCAACAGTTTAGTGTCAGACAGCAACTGTGCTTAATGTCTTACATGACACTACTAAGCGGAGGGAGAAACACCAGTAACAGCCAGGAGGGATATGCTGTGCCACTCACTCTTTACCTCATGCAGCTCAGCAGTGATTCATGATGTGTTTTGACACATAGTGCCTGAAGATAATGGATTTTTGTCACAGATTCAAGAGGCAACAGTATGTCTTTTTACGTTAACAAGAAAAAAAGTGATTTTACAGAGAAGAGTGCAGATTCCAGGTATGTAATTTGGATTGAGATTATCCAATCATAAGTATTTTTGGTTAAGCAGAAACATCCCTTCTCTTAATGAAAAAAGAAAAAGCAATTCCAGCATTTTCGTAGGTTTAAAAATTATATGGCAGTAAATCAGTAATTTAGTATGGATCTGTAAGTCTAATCATAAGGTTTTTATACCACTTATCCTAATTGCTGGAAAAATACTCATTGCTCAGATAACCAGAGCAGTGATGAAACAAAGCATAAAGTAGAAAGGCACAAAATCAGACCTGATTTTCAGACTCAAAGAATCACTTTAAGACACCATGGGTTTGCTCTTGTGCAGAGGAATCCTACTCAGCAATGCCTTAGTTCAAATGGAACAATGAAAGGCTACTAAGGTATGGCCTTAGAAGTCCACAGCATCTTCTGATGACAGAATTCACAAATTATTTCATACACAACAAAGCCTGTATTCTAACCACAAGATTCTGAAATCTTGTTGTGCATTGTGTGGACATGTTGGTGGTTTACAATCATAAATTGCAAAAATGGCATGGCTAACAGGTACAAAGGCACTTGCTGCCAAAAACATCTAAAATTTTATGTACTGCGTACTTACTGCTACCCTTTACTCAGACTTTCTCAGAAAGAAATTACAACATCATGTATTAATTAAAAAATAGGTAATCAATGAATGTTTGCCATCAAATGCTGAAACTAAATTCAGGATAGGCTGAAAAATAACACCATAGTACCGTAAGCAACACTGTTCATGCAAAACCAGAGCAGGAGCTAGTCAGGCTTGGGAAAAGCATTGCCACATTTATTTCACAGTTATAAATTACTGCTGACAGTTCTACCTTCAACATGTTCTTTATTGCATTTTTAATTAGGTCACACTAGATACATGATTTTACTGCACTAATTACATAACCCATATCTATGATTGGATGTAGTCTCATGGGAGGCTGTACTGTAATGTGCTGCTCCTTCTTCTACAGGAACCTCTTATATGGTAAAATTAATCCATCACTGCCACTTGAACCCATACTACTTGTACAGTACAACAGATCATGCCTTGACAAATTATGATTTTGGCGTAGGATTACCAAAACCTCAAAAACAAATTTTGTTGTTACAGTTCATTAACAGACTGAAACACCTTCACATCCAATGGATTAACTGCAATACAAATTCTTATAAACAGCACACAGCATAAGAACCCTTGTCCCCCAGACATCTGTTCATGGCCCTACTCTGAGATGGCATTACACTCTCCACACAGCGTCTTTAGGATATGATGATGTGATCTGGCCCTGTCTAATTACATCTTTGATGTACAGTTCTGATTACTTCCCCTTCGAAATGTGATAACCAAACCAACCACTCTTTTCGAAATTAATATTTGTGACCATATCTAAGCATGTTTTGCTCCCTGTTTGTTTCTAATGAAACTTATGGTAAGAAATAACTAACCAAAATAATAAGGAAGAATCTCATAAATCAGCAATCAACAAAACTTTGTGTCAAAATGCTCAGTCTGTATTAATACAGTAAATTAGTTGGATTTACTGAATAATACCTGAGGTGTTCTCACATATTTAAAATACCAAATTGTGACAATTTTAAAATACGTAAGTAACATTTTGCACGAACAGTTGTACATAATAATCTGTTTCAACAAGGATAAGTTACAAAATGCAGAACATGAAGGCATTTCTTTTCCTATGCTGAGGTTTGTTTGCAGATACTGTTGATGATTTTAGGAGTGCTTTTGAGATGCAGCAGGAAGATTTTGCTACAAAGGCACCAAAATGATAACCTAATCAAAGGAAAAAACTCCACTCAAATAAATTACAATATTACATGGCTATATTCACAGCAAAAGGAGAAAGCCCTGCAAAACATCTGACTCTATCCATGTGAGATCACTAGAAATCAACATAAACTCTTAGAAATACACTACTTATGTAGGTGAACAGAGGAAACCCCCAATCTTAGCTCATGTAACCATTCTGACATGTACCTTGCTAGCAAAATGGCACTGTGGGGTTTCAGCAAGAATGGTCTCAATCATGCTGTGTACTAACAAGTTGTGTATTTGATAATGACAATAACTTAAGTAAACCTTCAGTTCATTAATTAAACATTAAATTGTTCATCTTGATAGTATTTATATGTGTTAATTCACTAGCCACACAGATTCTGTCAACACAGTGTTGTCACTTGGTCACCAAGTACTGCTGTCAAGGCTGACTTCAGCTGCTCTGAAAACTTCCAGATGGCAAGTGACACTCACCCTTTGTAGCCTTAAGCACTATTTTGTTTCAAACCACATAAAAACTCACAGTAAAATGGCATCACAAAATATGTTGATTCAGAACATGAAAAATTAACTCTCTGAATCAGCTTTTCTTTTCTACAGAGCTGAGCTAATCAGATGTTAAACTATTCTGTGAATTATCTTAGACATGGTTATGCTCCACTATCTCAGCCAGTGACTAACAGAGCAAAACAAGTATTTCTGCCATGAAATGTCATTTTTATTTTATATGCAGCCAGCCTCAGCTACACACTATCTGATGGAAAAATCTGCATTTACATTTGCTATCCATGCAAAACAGCACACAAAAAAGCCATCAGATCATTTTCATTAAAGGGTCAAGAAAAATACAACTCAAAAGAAAATAAATTAGAACCTTATCTAATGAAAGTACTAAACGAATAACCATGCAAGGAAGTATTTCCTCTCCTACAAGCATTTTGGAAAAGCGACAAAAAAATTAACACAGTAGAAAGAAGACTAATTTTACAACATATCAATAATTACTATTCAACATAATGAGCTATATGAAATAAACACAAATTAAAGGACTGTCTCACTAAATAGGCATATCTTAGGAACAAGCTCACAAATGTCAATGCCTAAAAATGGGTCTGGTTTAGAAAAAAATCTACCCCAAGAAAATGAATCATCACATTCCCACCAAAACATATGTGGAATCACTTCCCATTTCAACATAATTATCCAAACTAACACTCCAAAATTAACAATCTGGATTCTGATTTTAAAAGTAGAAGTAACGAGAAATTCCTAATGTCAATTGATACTATAGGAGTGATAATATATAAAGATACAAGAGATTTACAGCATCATGCTATGGTCATTTCCCTCAAACTACCATTTCTGACAAAGAGGCCCTTCATCTAAGATTAGTATGTTCTCCATCTCCATGCCACATCATGCCATCTTTTATTTCTGTCCTATGCTGCAGTTTAATACTTCATTAAGTTATGCCAACACTACTGTTTGTAAGGATATGCTGTACAATGGGTCACTGAAGTTATTTGGCTTAAAGAATTATCTGTGTAGATCCTTTGAGGTAGAAAAAAGGCAAAAAACTGCAAAACACACTACACATGCTATTAAGGGAAAAATTCTGTAGATAAATTTGGTCATACAAGATCTGCATCACATTTGATACAGCACAAAACAGATGTGCAATCACACCACAAAACTTCTGTAGCAACTGGCTAAGACAGCAGTGATGAAAATAATACCCAAATCTCAAACTTAGGAGATATGACCATCTTGAAATTTCCTTGTCTTTACAAGGTTCTTTGTTAGTCACTTTTAAAATGTAATTTCTGCAGAAAATTCCAGTGTTCTTTGACATAAAAGTAAAATGCAAACTCTCAAAAAACCTTCATTTCTCAATAGTAAATATATCCTCTTTTTTTTTTTTTTTTTTTTTTTTCTCTTAAAAACTACATGACCACAGTTTGATTAATTATTACTGCTTCTCCAAAAAGGCAAGGATAGGATAGCTACAGAAAGTCTCACCAATAGTCTGGAATTTGAAAGCTAGTTCAAATTTTCAATTGTGTACATTGTATATATGATAAATTAATGAATGTTCCATGTTTAGGAATATTGCATTACACTCTTTGGTTCAGTTAAGGTGCAAATACTGCAAAATGAATTGTGAGACAAGTTTTCAGACCCTGTCACCTCAAATGTGAACAAAACAAGCAGGGGATGCAGGAGCTGAACAATGCAATCAACCTGTCTTGTTCCAGCATGAATAATCTGGAGGCGCCAGCCCATGAGGGATCACCACAAACAACTCAGCCCCATTCTCTAATTGGGCAGGTTGTGCATCTCCTCACCAGCACTACCAGGAGGTGTGAAAGGCCAGAACTTCTCCAGCAGTGGTCTACCATTGCAGCACTGCATTCCCTGGGGAAAGAGCTCTGTGTCAGGTTGTCAGGATGGTCTGTGCTGGCTGAGCAGATGTACCAGCAGGCCAATTCAGCTAAACAAAGAAGCTACAGCACAGCTTGAATGTGAAAAGCCAGCATACAGGACAGGTGAAGACAGACAGGCTAGAAAGGAGGAATAGAGAAACATTGTCTGAGCATCTAGGGATGGCAGCTGTGATCAAGGAGGCCAGGCCAGATAGAATTGAGACCAGCAAGGATATCAAGACACAGAGAAAAGCTGACCTAGGAAAACATGAGTCCACTGGTGAATAGGGCAGAAGATTCACTGGCAGCAGTCACAGACCATAGCAGGTCCCCACCACAACTATTTTTCATTACCAGGAAATTTAGCAATGGATCTTAAGGAGGAGAGAGCTAGCAACCAGTGATGTCTATATTTAAGAAGTAGGAAAAAAGTCCATTACTTCCTGATTCTGATTGCATATATGAGCAATGGAAACACAACCCAAATTTAAGCAACACAGAAGAGAATATCTTAGTCCTGAAATACTGGAAAGATCAAAAATTTCCTTTCTTAAGTTCATTCCTAATTTCAAGCGCCTACAATAACTTCTTCACTCTGAAGTAGCAGTAAAAAGAGATTACAAATTTTCAAGTCCTAAAAAGCTTGTCAGTTATCACTATATCCATCCAAATACCTCATGGGTAGAAAAACCAGAGACAGCACTGATGCCCTGTTCACAAAATGGATGGAATATTTCTGGTCTTTTTAAAGGCAGAAATAAAAGGCATAGTCAGATCCAAATTTATTAGCTGAGCAAATTCAGCTATATGAAAGATAATAGTGTCTGCTCCCTCCATTTTACAACACAGAGAGACTTGTTTGACTAGAAAACAAAAATGTATTTAATTTTTTAAATATGTATAACTTTCAGTGTGTTTATATGCAGATACACACAGACATATGCCTTACTGTGTATATGTGTATTTTTGTAAATACACAGATTACTATAGGATAATTTTCTTCTTTACTTTTAATACTTTTAGTACTTTTAAAATTTAGCTGGGCCTTTAAGAACCCTAGACTAACTTTAGAGTTGCTAATTTAAGATATACATGGAAAAAGACTGTATTAGCACTCAAATAACATGTAGCAGGAATTTTCCCAGACTTCCAAAGAATCATTAAGAGTCCCTTTATATGTAACAATTAAATGATTGATTCTTGTTTTTACTTTTCAGTCCAGTTACATCTTTTAGATACTCTCTATTATTTCCAATATAATAGATTTTCCCAAATCTTGACTGGGTAAGTAACCTTGGACAAATGGGGGATGCACAGAAAGGCATCCAGATTCCCAGATGTGACATACTGATGCATTCTCTGTCATCACACATGGTAGGAGCTCAGGAAATACTCACTGCAAGAGACTACAGAGAGAACAATGTGTCGTGTTAGAAAAATGTCTCATGCTGAATTCACAGCTGAACATTAGGTCACACAGCTTTACAAACTAATCACAAGGCATTGTAGACTTCTGTGATAAACAAAAAATTCTATTCATGTGAAAAAACAATGCTTTTCATCTTGTACCACAGGTGGCAGTGAACAACAAACTCTGATATTCAGGGTGTCTCTTCTATGTAGTGAGTTCAGACTATCCATTTAGCTTTATTATTAAATTCTTATGATTTCCCTCAGGCAAAGCAAATTTTTTCTTTCTAAAACCCCATGAATCCTGGGAAGTTCTGAGAGATCTGGAGTCTCCCTTTTCCTTGCATTTTCTTACCCATGCTACAGGAAAAACCCCCTATTTTACAGCAGTTCTCTCTGTCCATAATAGAACTGATTCTGTTCGCCAAGGTCCTCTCAAAGAGCAATGACAGGTATCCCTCTTCTGACTGGAAAATACTTTGTGGACAGCTTTTATGTGGACTTTTGATCTGAGGAGGAAATTACCTTGCTCTAGAAATAAAACTGCTGCCACTAGGCCTACCTTCCCATTCCTAGGTAACCAAGAGACATATTCACAGCAGCTCTACATACAGTTTATCATACATAATAAAGTTTCCACAGGGCTAATTATGCCTCAAGAAAAAAAAAAAAGATTAAAATCTCCAAATTAATGGAAATCATCATTATCATCAAATCTACTAAACTTCATTTCTGTATTGGCACAGATGGATCAGTGCAGTCCTGGATGTACATAGAAATAAGAGTGATAGCCCTGGAACTTAGGGTTGCTCTACATCATTAAAACTTAAATAAGTCAGCAATGTGCCCTGGTGGCCAGAATGTCCAACTGTATCCCGGGGTACACTGAGCACAGTACAGCCACCTGGTTTGAGAAAGGTGATTGTCTCACTACACACAGCATTGGAGCAGCCTCACCTCAAGAACTGCATGAAGTTGGGCTCTACAGTGTAGGGATGATATAAAATAAAAGAATGTGTCCAAAGGAAGGCAACAAAGATGGTGAAAGGACTACAGGGAGTAGTCTGTGGGGAGCAGAGGAAGATGTAAGGTTGAGGGCGACAGAAAGGGTGGTGCTGATCTCTGGTGCCTGGTGATAGGATGCAAGGAAGCAGCTTAAAGCTGTATTGGTAAAGTTCAGAGTGAATAGAAGAAAAAGTTCCTCAGTGAGATGGTGGTTAAGCACTGGAGCCAGTTCCACAGTGAGGGAAGTGCTCATGGTCCCCAGTCTTGGTGTTCAAAAAGTATATGGACGTTCCATCTACGACTATGATCTCAGATCACAACAGCTTAACTAAAATACAGGCTTAATCAGTGCTCTGACATCCATAGATATCCCTCCTTAAATAGCATGGAAAACAAGTGGAGGTTAAGTAATCTGTACTGAGTAAATTTAGAGCAGAGGTGAAGACAGAAGTTTAAATAGATACTCACTCGACAATCCCGCTGTAGTGTTTTCATTAGTGCACTGTGTGTTTCAGAGTCAAAATACAACCCTTCATGCATATCTTGTAGGAAATCCAGGTCTTTGTATGTAGGGTTGGACTTCTCCCTCTCTTTTCTTGACGCTCTGCGTTTGTATGTGGAACCTTTCAAGTCATATGTGAAATGCATTTTCAAGGCTCGCGGCAAAACATTGTTCATGACAACAATTCTAATGTTAATGCCTCCTGACTGAACGCAGTACAGCCCATAAAATTTGGGAAGAAGAGTCCTTGGATTCTGGTTCAGATTCTAAAACAAAAGAGATATTTTAAAATATGTCTATTTTTAATGAACTTCCACGCTTAAGAAAGGTTTCTCTTTCTCACAGAAAACAACAGACTAGATCAAACCTAAAAGCATCTCGAAGACTTAATTTATTTTTTCTGACCTGAACAACCTTTGCGTTTTACCTGCTGGAAGGAGTTTGGGTTAAATGTAGTTCTCATTATCTTGACTTGGATTCTGAAAAACAGAACCCCTCTCTCCATAAGGCTTTACACAGTCAGGGTTAGTGCCAAATGACTAAGTTATTTCCAAAGGCGTGTGAGGTCATAATAGAACCACAACTGACCAGCAAAACAGAAAAATGTAAAATAATCCAAATTATCTATAAAACGGGCAAAATAAATTAGGTAGGAGAGGATAACAGAGGTGATAAAACAGGCAAAATAAATTAGGTAGGAGAGGATAATAGAGGTGAGAGAGAAAATCCTTCTTCTGAATACAACTGTTCTCAGTCTTCGTCACGAAAAAGAAAGAAGAGGAAAAACTACTCCAGGTGTTACATGATTACTAAGTTACAACATAGAACTACCAGACATATTTTCACAGAAATAATCACAGTGATTGAAATTTTATATTTTGGAAGCAATTGCATAGCAGTGAGAATAAAGTTCCCAGAAACAATACAAACTGGCCTTATATGTACTTGTAATAACTCAAACTTGTGCTGAGTGGATTATCATGATTAGGAACAACAAAACCTGCCACCATTGTCCTTTTTCATGTGTCAGTACATATTTTTTTTTTCTTACACACTCAGTGTATCCATGTTACTTTCGTGCAATAATGACAACATTCCTCATTTTTAGTATAAGTGAGAGGGTAATTTTTCAAGTGTTTACTTCAGAAAACAAAGCAAGAAAAGAAAGTCAGTCACAGGTCTAATAATACAAAGTCCCACATACCACCCAGAAGAATGTCTGTTCGTATGTATAAGTAGCTTTTGTTACAAAAAAAAAATTAAATTCTACTTACTTTTTAATCAGTGGTTTTCCCTTCAGATGACACACAAACCCCAATACAATGGACTTAGAATTAGCCCTCAAAAAGCTCAATTTAAAAACTAAGTTTTGAACAAATTACATGGATAAAAATGGACTTAGAATTAGCCCTCAAAAAGCTCCATTTAAAAACTAAGTTTTGAACAAATTACATGGATAAAAATATCATTTACATGATTGCTTTAATACATGAGAAATGGAAATCGAAAGTAGTTGGAAACAAAAGGGAAACTGACCGGTCTAGTTTCTTTGTCCACTCTGAGTGAAATGCAGAGGGTAAACAAACACAAAATGGAGAAAAAAAACTGAATTAGAAATTTAGACCCCTTATTTTGTTACTAGCTTATTAGAAGCAAAGTTTGGTATCAAATTAGATTATGACATTTAGCTTCACCTTGAATGCTTAAAAGAGCACCGATTCTTATCTTAAATATCTTCTTGGTTTATATCTATTCTTTCTGTTGGGTGTGAATGGCATGAAGAAGAAAGGCAGGTAAAACATAAAAAATATCACAAAAAATACAGATTAACCCAGTGGAATATTTCAAGACAAATGAAACTGAATCTTCAGAAGTGACATGAAACAGCAGAATTAAAGGTAAAATATAGTCTTCACATACTTACCATATAATAGCCTGGCAAGAGCTTCTGAAGAAACTCAGCCTCTTTGTGTTGAACTGTTTTGATGATGAATTCGTCACCACTAGTTACAAAAAATAAGGACCCACTTGCACCTGGGTTGGATAATTCAATTAAAGGTTCACTGCAGATTGAGTACTGGAAGAGACAAAAATTGCTTTTCATTGCCCTTGCGTGTGTTACCGAAACACAAGTTTAATATGAAGAACTGCAGGTTCAAGTAGTCACAAGAGAATCACGTAGCAACACTACTGCTGCTGGCTGAGTCAGGCCACTCTGCCCAGGCCATGCTGCACAACCATGGAAGAGCAGCTGGCAGCTAAGCATATAATCCCTCTTCATGTTCCAAAGCAGGTTCCTTTGGAGTGAAGCCAGTGGTTGATGTGGAAGGAGTCGATCTCCATGCTGTCAGCATAGCAAACTCTGAGTTAAAAATTTTGAGAAGACATTTTCACTGGAACTATTTGCTTTTCATATCCATTTTTTTGAAAGAAACAGGTACAAGATGGTAGAAAAACTGGGAGTAGGGGTTTTTCATTATAGAAGAATAGGCAAATCTTATTCTGTGCAACTGGGATTGAAACCATTAGACTTGGTATAGGTATAGCTACTGATTTTAGTATAGTTACTGATTTTTAAAATCTTTTACTAGTTTTATGATTGAAAACCACTTGAAACAGAAAGACTCAATACCACTAAGCAAGAAAAACTGGAATTTGAAGAATCATTATATTGCATATTTAGACAGGCTTCCTTTTCCACTGGACACATTACGAATTACAATCACATTAAGGAGGAAAAAGACACAAGACTACCCCTTACTAGTAGAACTACACTCATACAGAGACTAATGTACATTTATTAAGTGTCCACTATTCCAAACTTCATTCAAATTATATGAGTAGACATTCAGCTCAAAACCATAGAAAAATCTGTTTATATTAAACTTGAAAGCAGTAATACCAGAAAGGCTAATAAATATGTTCTTTTCTGAGCACTTGAACTAAAGAGGCATGTTTCTTGTGGGTTTATGCCATTGCCTTAATGCATCTTCTTATCCTAGCTCCAGCTAAGGCTTATAATTTTTTAGATAATTTTTCATTATATACAAATATGTCTTCTCCTTGCTTACAGTCAATTCCAATTAATACGAAATGCCTTTCTTGTTAATCTTATAGTTGCAATTTTCTACAGACAGAATGGCCATACTAATCCGTAACACTAAAAACCTTTAGACCAAATCAGCAGTTGTACTGCAGCAATTGCATTTTTCTTGTCAAAATATTTCAATCTTAATGAGTAACTGTCACAATGATAAGCATTTTAATGCAATTATCCTAAACATTAATGCTCAATAGAACAATAAAACATAAGCAGAAGACATTGATCTACACTCTGCACTGGTCATTTTCCAGTGGTATGCATTTCTGTAAAGAAGTCCACCCACCAAATGCTGCTATAAAAAGGTCCCAGCTAGTTTTGACTGGACACCTCTGAAAGGTAAATCAAAACCAAAAGGTAAGAAAATCTCCAAGGGCCTGACAAGTGAGTATTTATGATCAAGAAGTTTCCTTACAAAATGACAGTACTCCATGAGGTTTACAGTGACAATTTAATTCTACCAGCTGTTCACATGTATTTATGCTCGTTATCCTATCTGACTCCCACAGTGTGTTACTGCTTATCCTCCTTGGAAAAGGTGAAGCTTTAAATCCTGAGCTTTGTCACTTCAAATTAACAGTGTAAACTCACATATGCTTGCTGTAATTTCTGCTCTTCTTATTTTACTTCACATGCCCTTCAGCCACAGCTGGACAATCATTTACTACTTACTACATACCACTTGTGTGTTTTCCTGTGCCAAGAGAAAAAAGAATCTGCAACAAATTGTCTTTACTGGTAACTTCCCTCAGGGAATACTCTTTTTATACTTAAAATGACTGTCACAAATCTTATTCGCAGCATGTAGTTTTTGTATAAACTTTCACTTCTGCTGCTGCAAAAGCTTCCTCAGATGGAAAAGAAGTTGTAGGTGATAGTAACTTTGCTTTAAGAAGCACAACCTTTTTAACAGCTGGCAGCACAGCCCACATACTTCTGCTTTTACCAAGTCCATAAAAAGAGATAAGATAAATAGCATATTACATAGTGACACAACTGGCACGCATGATGTCCTTGTCTCTAAACTGGAGAGGCACAGATTTGATGGATGGATAACTCAGAGGATAAGGAACTGGTCATACTCTTAAGAGTTGTGGTCAATGGAATAAAGAAATTCTTCACTCTAAGGATGGTGAGGTGCTGGAATGTGTGGTCTAGAGAAGTTGTGGATGCCCCATGTCTAGAAGTGCTCAATGCCAGGCTGGATGGCACTTTGAGTGACCTAGTGGGGGAGGTGTCCCTGCCCATGGCAGTGAAGTCAGAAATAAATCTGACATACAAAATTGCTAATTTGTACCAGGACTCTGATTTCATCAGTGACCCACCATGAAACAAATCGAACATTGGGCAAACATCTAGAAGACAATCCAGCTCAGCATTCATCCTATCCTTCCAAAAGCAGAACTACAGGAGAAATAAAACAGCAGGTACTTGTTCCAGCAGTATACAAAATGGTTCCATCAAGTAAAGCCTGCTTTTACCATGTCAGTAAATTTGTAACTTCTTTCCTTGTGTAAATTGAACACTGTGAAAGAGTAAGTCTTCAATTTATAAAATAGAGAGAACAAAGGAAGCATTCTAAAATGCTCCATTTTAAATCTGTCATCCATGTGCCTCAAAGCTAGACAGGAACATTTGCAGACTTCACTTTGTAATGAAATGTGTAAGTAACACAAATCACACAAAAGTACTTAATTAGAAATGAACTGATAAAAGTCACAAACTTCTCTAGAAAATCATCTGAATGACATAACTCCTGTAGAAAATAATCTGAATGACACAGATGTTGCTCTAGTTAATTAACAAAGTAAGGTTTTTATACAAACTCTCTCAAAGAAAAAAAATAAATTTTTTGTCACCATTAAAAATATTCACTATTTATATACCCTTCTACACACAAAAGTTCTTACTGATGTGGGCAACCTTTAAGAATCCTTTTCTGCCACAATGAACCTAGCATGCTTTATAATAATTTGTAACTCAAAGGAAAACTGCAGGCTCTTACCAAATAGTCATCAGGCTTGATACCAAAAAGTTCTCTGAAATAGCGGAAGGCAAGAGGTGCATATGTCTTAAATCTGAAGTCAGGGTAATGATGAGCAGGGGTAAGATTGCTCCCTTCACTGAAAACAAAAACAAACCAAACCAAATTACTAAATAATTATTAGCAGCTAGTTTCACCACTAAGCTGCATAACTTGACCGTTTCTGTGCTGAGAAAAAAGCATAAATGCAGATAAACCTCTCTATCATCATTAACCACTAATACTGAGAGACACCGTCCATGAGAGCCATTGCCAGCAAATTCCTTTTTCTCACTTTAAAGGAAATAACTGTTTTCACCACCTGTATGCATTTGCATAAAGATCATGTTTAAACATGAACAGGACAAAATCCAGAAGTCCAGGGTACAGACTGACTCCACCAAGTTCTGAAAACTCTTGTGTCATGGTCGCTGTGCTCAAGATGGCTCCAACCATGGCATCTCCCACCAGCCCGTCTCTGTTTCTAAGCAGCAGATTCAGTAGGGCAGCGCCCCTCGTAGGATCACTTCCCAGCTGTTTTGGGAAGTCATCTTCACACACTCCAGGAATTTCCTACACTGCCCCCTCTTCTGCGTTAAATTTCCAGCAGACATCTGGCAGGTTAAAATCTCCCACAAGAACAAGGGCTGACAATCATGGAACATCACCATCACATCATAGACTAGTTCATCCACCTCCTCATCCTGGTTGGGTGGTTTATAACAGACTCCCACCAGGATATATCTGCCTTTTCAGCCTTCCTCCTGATTGTCACCCATAGGCATTCAACCTTCTCATCACTATCTTTGAGCTCTGTACAACCAAAACACTTCCCAATATACAGAGCCACCCCACCCCCTCTCCCTCCTTGCCTGTCCCTGCTGAAGAGCTTGGAGCCATCCAGTGCAGTGCACTGGTCATCCCACCCCGTGTTCCTGTGGTAATGATTATGTCATGGCTGTCCTGCTACTTTATGGTTTCCAGCTCCTCCTGTTTGTTACCTGTACTCCTTAGCTCTTTTTCTTGTTTTATATTTATCACCTCACTGTATTTTTAGCCTGAGTTACAAAACTCTTGAGATGAATACTAGATATAAGATAAAGGTCAGCAGCAAAATGCTGCTAGATTTCAAAAAAAACCCCAAAAACCTATATGCCCATGGATTCATTTATGATACAAAATGAAAGAGGTCTTTTAAGCAGAAGAATCAAGTTCTATACTGTGATTTCAAAATAAACAAGAACACCTTTAAGACAGTTTTGGTACTGAAATCAGCTAGATAGGAACTTTCTAACACAATTTTATTAGAGTATTAGAAAGAGAACCTTTATTACTCTGGGGATCTTTTCTCTAATCAAGTGCCCCAGAGTCATGTGAACAGAGTTTTCATCATACACACTGATTATATATTAATTAGCTATCCTCACTTACTTGACTTTATTTGACATAATCATACCCCTTATCAGAAGTTTTCATCTGATTCTTTGGGATCTGTCTTCAATGTCCAGTGTTCTTTCTATGTGGCTGCTCCTTGACCTCTGCTTCTGGGTAAGCGCAATACTGTTCTGTACAGCTTCTTTGCCAGCCTTGTAGAGCTGAGCTGGCATCCTGCTTGTGTTTTGCATGACTTCTGTTTGCCTAGGTTACATCGTTTATTTATCTCCAAAACTGTGCTGTTGTGTTCCACTGCCCTTGATAACAGCAAAATGCTGTTCTGTTTTACTGTTCTTATCAGTTTGGCCAGTGTCTGAATGGTTTGATAGAGAAATACAAAATCCAAGACTTGACACAGTTGCTGAAATCAGCTTTTCTAACTCTTCTTTACTCATTTACTGTAACTAAATTATTCAGTAATGTAGAATGTACCATGATGCTTGGGAAAAAGAATATCCAAAGGACACCAAAAAGAAAAAAAGGCTACAAATTCACACAGGTATGAAAAGCAATAAACATTAACCAACAATCCTGAAAAACATAATTAATAAAAATTAAATATAATGAAAGAATTTAAGAGCTTTCATCCTGTACAATCAATATTTGTCATATCAACTTACCACTTTTCATTAACAACAGTTTGATGACAGAAGCCTACTCAACTCACCTAGCTGCCCCTGTGTTGCCAAACCCCTCACAACTGAACTGTTTCAGTGACAGCAGGTGAACAAGCTTTCTCAGTCTCCAGAAATGTATAACACTTCAGACTTTTGAACAGGAGATGCAAGGAGGAAAAAGTATCAAACTGATTTCTTTCTGGAATTCACATATAAAAAGATGCTTGTGGATGACATACATATGAAGACAATAGAATACTGCTGCTGTGTTAAACCCTACAGGTAATAGTGACGGCTGCCTAGTCCTAATGAACTCCTCTGGTCACTTTGCAGTATGACTCCAAATATCAAAATCAAGTCCACATATGCTTTATTGTTCCATTATAGAGCTAAAAATGGATATCAGTAGGATATAAGCTAAAGATGGTAGTGTTGCTTTATAGTTAAGATAGACTAATGTTCTTTCATAAGGCCTTTCTGCTGCTCAAAACACTGCTAGATTTGTCAGACATTAAGTTTTATATAACTGGTTGTGACTCACTGAATTTTTGTACAATAAGAGGATGTCCAAGTGGCTATATAGTTACACTGGAAATCTGGGGTCATACTTGTACATGCATTTAATTGTCAGAGGACGCAGAAAAGAATAGAACAGAGTGTTCTCTACTGAAGTATCACATAATTGTCAGGGAATATAAAGCACCTAAACTTTTTTATTAAGTTCTACATTTTAGTACTAAACACTTTTATAAATCTTCTTCCTCCAGCTGTAGCTCAAAAGCTTCTCCTGTGAAAGCATGTCAGCAAATAGATTATGTGTCGTTACTATACCAGAACATGTACTGTCACTTCACTAAGGTGACATGAAGGTAGGAGGTTTGCTATGACACTAGGACAGTTCTGAGGCATTCCTAAGTGCATATGGAGTAAAATGACAATGCTGGGTGCAAGTAACACTTGCACCTTACTATGTGAGGTGCACAGTAATGCATAACAAGTGGAGATTTATTGCTAAACAGAGCAATTATTTTGAAACAGCTTCTACATAGAGGGCAATTCTATGTATTTAGAACACATCAGATACTTTATCACAGCTACAACAGTCAATTTCCCTATGAAGAAAGCTTTCTTATTCTTTATAAAGTCATCTTTAAAAAAACCTTCTGTTTAAGGTCTACAGATTATTTTACCATACCCTGTTTCTGTTAATCATATTAATTAGTTTCAGCTTCACTACTTAACAGAACAGTTTACTGATCCCAATAGTAAGCTCTTCTGTAATTCATTAAGCAGGTTTGACACAAATTTAAGATTTCTTGTTAATACTTTGTAAAATAGTTTTAAGGTTTTCCTGATGGTACTTTTAACAGAAAAAGCACCCTCACTTCCAGTAATTTCTTAGAATAATGGAAACCTTTCAAATTTCTTATCAATTTGAAGCTCGCATGACAAGTATGAATTGAGTATGGCCTTGCTCTTTATGGAAAAAGATAAACACCACTGTACAGAATCCTTGATCTCAATGCATCCCTACCCTATTTGAAATTATTCACATTCCACTCTATTAGCTATTGAAAGAACGTATTCTGTGGTTTCTCTTCACATTTTCTTGATGCATTTTAGAGTTTCACTCTCATGGGATTAAAGTGTATGTGCAAAGCACTACATATAATGATTTTTAATCAGTCTAGGGAGTTTCAAGGGGATGATTACGTCTTTGAAAATTAACAAAAAAATGCCCATGATCCATTAACAAAAAGTTAAATTTGTGAAATGGTGCTTTGGACGTAGTAAGAAAGGGGGTAACCATGTAATTTCCCACTCAGCTAGTTTAAGGACAGGTCTACCAGCAAAGAAAAGATAAAGACTTTAACTGATTCTGGCAATCTTGAGCAATTCAAGTATTTCTATATGAGCTATGGCAACAAAGTACAGGCTTTGGAACAATTAGGCAGCAATTGTAATTTATGAGGTATTTTAATAACCTTAGATGTTATACCCCACAAAAGAAAAAAAAAGATTCATAGGCTGACTAAAGAAGAGTGACTAAGCTTAAAATGCATGTTTGGTTTAATACTTAAATTGCAATTTTAATTTTTTTAAAATCAAGCACACCTAGAAATAACAGTATGTGCATCTAAGCCTGCCTCTTTGTAAATGCTGAGAGTGGATTTAAAGTGAAGTAAAACTAATTAAAATTTTAATGGCTAAAAATAATGGCTGTAAAAATTTGCTAAACAAGACACCCAGATACACTTCTTGGCAGCTTTTCTTTTCTATAGCCTCACCCTGGTAGGATGTCCTCAGAAGATACCACACCTATCTGAAGGGGCAGAGAAAGCCAACTGCATATCTTGGTAGCAAGCCTTCATCACTGAGGATTGTTCAAAGGCTCTGACAGAGCTGTTATCAAAAGCATTAGTCTGTAGTTATGACCATGTGTATAACTTTCCTGTGTGTATTGTAAAAAAACTGAAGAGGAGCAACACATCAGTTCTTTCAGTGAAAGCAATTGTTTTTTACATTGTAAAATCAAAATAAAATGTCTAAACTTAAACGCTCCAAACATTAAAAACTAAGATTATCCAATTTCAGTTTCATTGCTCTTGAATACAGCTGCTTTTTAAAAATTCATCAAAATGTGTTTCAGCTCTAAAAACTGTATCAAACAAACACATAGGTCACGTAGTGCTTTGGTAAGTTCCTCTCCTGTATGTAATTTCAGGAAAGCTTCATTTCCCACATGGTGGAAGCACGTGTCATGTTTATCTGTACAAATAGGTGTGCCTGTGTTTTCTTCGTACTGTGGGTTAAAGTCCAGTGGCAATCTTTTTTTCTCACTTACATTTTCCTAAACTTCCAGTTACCAAATGCTGTCCTAAGCAGTTGTCTGCAAGTCAGCTTTGAAACACAATTAGGAATAGTAAGTAACTTAAAAACAGGTAAAGTCAATCATACCTACGTAACAGCTGAATACAGAAGCCTTTACTTACACTTATGAAGATATTATTTTATAAACAACTGGAAATGGTATTAAAATGCAGGATCTCCGAGTACTTGAAAAGTAGTTTAAGCAATCTACATAACCATACAACTATCCGGGTTATCAGGTTTACCAATAATTTGTTGGTAACAGAAGTAGCTGAGTCCAGTAATTCATACCACTTTGCTTTTGTTGCCAAAGTATTCCCATTTCTAGTATTTGTTTTGCATCCTCCTCTCTGTGTTATCACTCAACTCACAAACCATAAAAACCTTGTCAGAACATGAGTAATTCTGTGCATCTCTGCAACCAAAGCACCAAGGAAGAGCAGCAGCACCTTATCAGAATATTCAGATCACTTTATCTTCCTTGTGAAACTGCCCACAGGAAACATGTATCATGGTGTAAGTTACACAACAACTCATCGTTGGTGTGAACATTTAAATACTAGTCACAAAACCTGCAGAGAATTCTACACTACAAATACACTACTTAGTCCATCAGCTAACCTATGATACAGGTTTGATACAAAGATATTTCCAAAGGTAAGTATCAGTTTTCTCAATCAGTCCTCAAAAACATACTAGAAAGCAATACATGTCAATTTTAAATGTAGGGTAGAACCCAGATTGCCATGTAAAGTTTTTACTTTCTTAGTACTTTGACTTATTTAGGTTGTTATTCAAATGCTATCACAATACAATGGTATGCTTCTGACATTAAAGAGCAGAAAGTATTGAATAATCTTTCATTAGCATCATAAGAAAGCAATTTGTACATGGACCAGTTCAGTATACAGACTGTAGCTGCAGAGTACATACAGCATACATACATCAGCATCTAACACACTTCCCAGCTCAATTACAAACCACAGCAACTGTTCTCAACACGCAGGGTCTAGACCCTGCAATAAAAGCATATTAGCAAGGGAAGTGCATAATACTGACTAACATCTTGCTGCAAAAATGGTCAAACTCAACAGTTGTGCTTAGAAGCAGCCTCCATCTACGAAAACAAAAAGTGCTGGCTGAAACACACCATCTTGCTTGAAATGTTCTGCATTTCTGAAGCCTTGCAGCCAAAATGGAATAGCTTGTGTTTGGCTTCTCAGTCATCACAGAAAATGCACTTCCTTCTGTGGCTACTGGAAGAGTTTAATAAGGTGCCTACACTGCCAACTCAAAAAAAATGCATCTGGACAGCCTCATGGTCCAGCGACCAGCTTGAGACACCTCTGCCTACCTGAGCTAAGCTTACAGATGAGCAACGAGCTATTCTAACCAAGGCCATCTCACTTGGAGCCAGCACCACTGCCAAGCCATAGGGCTGACAAAATATTGCTGAAGCCACATTGTGCAAACAACTACCTAGAAGCAAGTTGTGCCACCAAGAACTGCTTCCAGCCAAGGAAGACAGGAGCACAAGTATGCCTGACACAGCTAGTCACAGGACAAAGCATAGAGATCACATGCAGTATGCATGTGCTTGCCACTGAACCCTCCAGTCACAGGTGCAGAAGTATTAACACCTCAGGTAAGTACCTCTGTTGCTGGATTTCCAAAGCAGAGTTGAAAAGCCAGAAAAGAGGTTACTTGGAGTGGTTTCCCTTGTGGTTTCACTCTATTCAGCAAGTAGGTGGAGACTTCAGACACTGTCTTCAGAATCAAGTAGGTCAGTGCAGGGTGCATTTTGTTTCTCCATTCCAGGAGCAAATTTGCACAGTACTATTTTAACTCTATCTGGATGGTGGTTCTCAATAAGCACTGCTATAGCAGCTTCCAGTAATACCTCATTTTCCAAAAACAACATATTATACAAACTCTTATACAAAAGCTTGAAGAGAAAGGGATGAAAGGTCCTCCACAACTACAATGTGCAAATGAAGGCAAGCACCTTTGCAATTCAAATCCACCCACTATACAGAGACACCTGTACTTCACTCAAAGTCACTTCCAGAAATAAATACATAAATTAACTGGGCTAAACTCTGACCAAATTAACACAGTTACAGAGTAATTCTGGACCAGGAATAACCTGAAATTCAGGGAGTTACTTCTGATTTACATCACTAGCTCCCACAATATGCAGAGCAGTTATGTTCAGATCTGACCTAACCACTTTTTTTCCCTGGCATTTTTCTCCATTCTTAATGAATCCTGAATGCTTCAGTATGACTACTGAAGCACAGATACAGGTTAAGGGTTATTTCAGGGACTGAGAGGTATGCAGACTATCCTCTTCAACCAACAAAATCTATAAACAAGTGTTAACTACATTCCCTTAACTATAAAAGGGGCAGATCTAACACTCTTGTGCTCACTGGTGCACAGGCTGCATTGTATTGCATTTCCACTAGCTTAAGTCTATCTTACTACTGTCACCTTAACAGTGCCCCCGTTGCTGTCAAAGAAGCAGGTGTGCCCGTGACTGAAAAAGAGAGTCTTCTCACCTCACTGCCAGACACAGGTAAGGCAGAGAAAACACGGGAGGAAGGTGGGGCAGGACACCGTGCTAAGAGGCAGGTTGCTGTGAAGTTGCCAAAATGAAGGGGAAGTTCAGCTGAGAGCTGTTTGAAGATGCAGATGAATTATTTGAACCCAAAGCAAGTGGAAAAATACTGCTCCTTACTGGGTAAGCACCTATTTCAGCACCACTCTTGCTGCACTGTTAGGTTCTCCTTCAACTGCAAACTTCTGCAAAAAGTTTACTCAATCTCAGGTCGTTCCAGGGTACTTCCAGGTAGAGGTCAACCCACTTCACCTGCTGGTGTAACTAATTTTCACCAATTGCTTTCAAACCAGACTAATCCAAACAGGACAAAAAAGTCATTACAGTAATGACTTTTAACAATGCTGCCACTACAAGTAGGTACTCCCCTTGGAAAAAGTGAAGAGCACCTGAGGTGCACCTTGGAAGTGCAGTCCCAGCTGTAAAGAATGTGTGGCCTTTGCTATTTGCTTCACACATAGTTAATGAAGTTAACTATTCACATGACTCAGGACCAATCCACGTAATATCATCATGAAACAACATTCCAATACTCTGAACCAGCAAGAAAGAAACCTGTATTAATTTTGTGCAATCATAATTGCACAAAATGAATTGTATATATACATATATATATACAATTATATATATACATATATATATACATATGTATATACACATATGTATATATATACATATGTATATATTGTATATATACAATGAATTTTATAACAATTCATGCACAATAATACAATTCTGGTTGAATATAATTTAGATAAATAAAGTGGATGGTACACTGAGACATAGCAAAGATTTGAAACTTGACATTTCTGTGCATCAGCATAGGAAATCAAGAGTAGTATGAAGAGATTGCTCTGGATAGCCAACTTTTAGTTCCACAGACAATGTTGTCAAGAAGTGCTCTTTATGGAGAGGTTCTTTGTTACCTCTCCATAAAGAGCATTTGTTCATTTGTCTAACTTTCCTCAAAATATTTATTTTTAATAGGAAACTGACTGTTTATGTACTACTAAGACAGTACCTAAGCTTATCTATACAGTTTTACAGTAATGCAATCAGTGTCTTCCTTCTGCCTTTTGTTTTTTTTTTTTTCAAGCCAGAAGGGATGTCTCCCTGCTCTTCCTCAATACCAATACAAAACAAGTAAATCTCATTTCTGTGTGTACATGCATGCGAGTCTCACAGGAAAGAAGGCACATGCAATGCTATGGAGTACAAACCATTTTATTTTACTTGTTCCTTTAAAACTATGTTTAAAAAGAAAGAGAATAAATTTTCTCTCTCAAACTGTGCTATGTAATAAAACAGTTTTAGCACACAGGTTCCATTTCGTTTTCATGAACAAAGATTAAATAGCAAACATACCACGGAAGCCTCTATCACTGTCATAGGCAGACATTTTTCTCACCAATAAAAGCTTTGTTACATGATATGCAAATTTCTCATCTGTAAGTTGAATTTTTAAAACAACATTTTGTTATTATAGTGTATGAAAACACATTCATATAATTAACATCTTTATATCTACCTAATCTACAAGAGAAATATTACTAACCTGTGTATGAACCCCATCATTAACACCAAAAGAAGGATATGAATACCCTCAGCTACTAGGAACTAATGCAAAAGCTGCATTTCACATAAGACTTTTTTTTCTTAAGGATATCTCACTTAAACAAAAATCAAGAAACTTTACATGAGGAAATACCAAAATTTAAAGTGTATGCAATTATTTTGTACATTGTTAATTTAAATTGGTTTAGTGACACCAGTAAATACTAAGGATTATAAATTATTCGAAACAGCTTATGAAGTAGCATTCAAACTGTACATGAACAAAACTTTGAAAAACTGAAAGAAATCAATTCCAAATCCAGGAAAGATTACACAGCATGTCTTTACTGAAATGACTGTATTTAGCACTTATGAAAACCCAGAAAACACTCAACAGAGTAAGCCATCCTGGTTTTGAAATACATTTCTCCTAAACTTTCTTAATCTCTTGCTAGCACATGTAACTTGGAAAGGGTACATGGCACAATACTTCATCTTCTGAACACCAAAAATCAGTATGACCTTGATTTCCCTTATCAGCATAACTGTATTGTTGTAATTTCTATACCAACAACTTGGCAGCGACACAAGCTGAGGTGGCCAAGCAGTAAAGGTGCACAGCCCGTAATCAGCATATCTTGTAGGAGCTGAGTGTTGTCACCGACTAGAGTCCTGTCAAACCATGACACCTGGACAGAATTTTATAATGTAAATATAAGGCAATGTTGTAATATAATTTTTTATATTATACTTTAAATGGCAGGACTTGAATTTTCATAAATTTTTAAAACCCCTCAACAAAATATCAAGTATTATTTTCAGAAATTAATACAGCTGAAATTTTCAGCAACTAATCAAATGTGAATGTCAGACTGTGTGATTTGTGGAAATCACTTCTAATTCAAATTGACAACTCCTTTAATAGAACATGTCAAAATTACTTTCCCTTTCTATAAATGCCAAGTCTCAAATCTTCAGATGAAGTATGACCTTTCCAACTCTCTCTCCACCTTCATTTTCAATGACAATACGAAGACCAGAAAATTTTCAAGTTTCATACATTACACGTACTCTTATATGATTTTGTTAGAACTGAAAACCAAACTTGGTTCAAAATACCTAGTTAGGAGTTTAATAATGAAATTTTATAGACGAAAAATCCAATATGCTTGTTCTTACCTTGGTAGAAAGACACTTTCTACTACATAGAAGTCTTGCATAAGAACATCTCTGTCTGGTTTTGATGTAAGATTTCCTACTGTGTATCCTATTCCCAACTGGATAGCACCTTTAATAGCTGAGGATGCAGTCTGTGTAAAAAATAAGAATTCAAGTATGAGTTTGCTAAAAGCAGATTTCTGGTCTTTATCAATAATATTATAGCTAAATGCTTTGATCATTTTCATAATAATAACACCCTGTCATCTTCACATCCTAGACCTCAGTGAAATAACTGATTTTTAATTAAAATATTTTAAAGAATCACTATATACAAAGTGAAACTTTTCAAATTACCCAAATAAGAAATATGGAGTTCTAACTTAGCACAAAATCACAGAACAGCAGGTTGGAAGGGACCTCAAAAGGTTCAACCGTTCTTGACAAAAGCATGATCTAGACAAGACAGCCAAGCACCCAATCAAGCCAAATCTCAAAAATGGGAATCCACCAATTCTGGGTAGATAATTCCACTGGCTGATTGTTTTCACTGTGAAATATTTCCACTAGTGTTCAAGTAGAATATCTTCAGGAGTAACTTTAACCCATTATCCTTCATATTTTCCATGTGACCCCTTGTAAAAATAGGGCCTCTATCTTCTTTGAAACCACCCTTCAAATACTGTAACATAGTGATAACTTTCCCCTCAACTGTCACTTCTCAAAGTTGAACAAATCCAACTCTCACAGCCTCTCCTCACGTATCAGGTTTCTCAGCCCTTTGATCATTTCTGTGGCCCTTCTCTCCACCCTCTCCAGCCTGACCATATCTTTTTTGTATAGCAGAGACCAAAACAGACAAGAGTATTCCAGGTGTGGCCTGACAAATGCCGACAAGAATGGGATAATCTCTGCTGCTGATGCCCCTGTTGATGCAGCCCAACACCTCACTGGGCTCCTTTGCTCCAGCAGCACACTCCTCACTCATACTCAGCTTTTTGCTCACTGGGGCTCCCTGGTCCCTTTCCACAGATCTGCTCCCCAGCCTTGTGCTCCCAGCCTGTGCTGCACTCCTGGATTTGTTTTCCCAAGTCTCAGACCCTACACCTGTCCTTGCTAAAATTCAAAAGGTTCTTCTTTGCCCACTCTTCCAGCCTAAACAGGTTTTCCTCCAGCATGACTCTCCCTTCCGAAGTGCTCACTTGATCACTGAGTGATTTTAAGTGCTCTGGATGACCACATATGAAGACATGAAACAGCATTGGGCTCAACACCAATCCCTGAGGACCCCACTTGTGCCAGGTTGCCAGCTGGAAAAGGAGCCATTTACCCCCACTCTGGGTGCTGCCTGTGGGTCAGTTCCCCACCCACTGCACGGGCAGCTTGTCCAGACTGTCATGCAACAGCTTCACCAGGAGGCTGAGGGAGATGTAGAGAAAGCCTTGGAGAAACACAGGAGACAACATCCATGGCTTGACCCCATCAAGCAAACAGCTTACTTGCCCTAGAAAACAATCAGGTTTGTCAAGTACAATTTGGCCTTGTTGAACTCATGCTGGCATTTCCTAATCATATGCTTCATCTGACTTGTGATGGCTCCTAGGGGAATTCTTTCCATAACACTTTCCTTTGCCTTAGTATAAAGTTTCAGAATGCAAAGACAGACCCCAAACTCCACAATACTGTGATCACAGTAGCCAAAGCCATCACTAAGTGAGATATTACAAAGCTGGTTTCCTTGGTTAGTGAGCAGCCAGTCCAGCCATGCCTCGTTCCTGGTTAGCACATCCAACATTCGCATGAGGAAGCAGTCCTGTATGCATTCCAGAAATTTGATGGATGTTGTGACCTGCTGTATTGCTCTACCAAGGATGTCTGGATAGTTGAAGTTACTGAAAAGACCTACAATCTGTTATCCAAAAGTGCTTAAGTGACCCTGATTAAGTGCTCCCCAGACCTTTTCTTCTTGGTTTGGAGGTCAGTAGCAGATGCCTAATCTAAGATCCCCCTTGGGGATGTCATTTCTGATCTTGATGCAGAAGCATTTGATAGAGCTTCCACAGACACTGTAGTTGATCTCTACATGTTCATGATTCACTTTTAACCCAGAGTGCAACTCCTCCTCCTCTACTTTCTTGCCTGTCTTGACAAAACCTTTAACAATCCTTTGTGATCCTCTTAAAAGTTGCAAACTAACAGGACATTCAGATTGTTTCAGGATTGCGAAGCATGCATTATATTCTGGAAAAAAAACAGTCACAAATTCCAGGTGATTATATATGCAGGCCAAAGCATGACAATGCAAGCTTATGGCTTAAATGTTGATTCTAGATGCAAATAAATGTATTTATTATCTTAGGCCTAAGAGTCAGTGCAAGAGGACTATTGACTGTGGGGAGTCCAGAGGAAAAATGAAATGGGGAAAGCAAAAAAAAAAAAATCTCTGTAAAAAATCTACCCTTTATAAAGTGCAATGACTAAATTCAATGGCCAGAGCTTGCAGGACAGAAAAGGCTTCAAAACAACAGCATAAAATTATGATACTATATACCTGTAAATTGAGACCATATCTGAAACTTTCTCATGCTGAATAGGCAGTCATGCTGCATCAATTTTAAAAACAGCAGAAGTGAGTCAAAATCATAAACTAGTCAAAAAAGGAGTTTTTAAAGAAACATGGGAAGAGTGAACAAAGAAAACCATTGGGCAGAGAAAGAATGCTGTAAGAAAGGGAGTATCTTCCCTTGCATGATCACCAGTTTGAAGACATGTTTGGTCCCTGTGTTTAGGTTTTACCTCCCACCTACCAAACAAGCAAGAGACTAACAGAGGAAACAAAGACCACCAGAAGTTTCATGATCAGAACCACTTCAGCACTTGAACAGAACCATTTCAGAAGTGGAAATTACATAAGAAGTGGTTCAAGTACACAAAGCTACTCTTGTTCTAGTTCTTGGAACAGCATAGACTAGAGTGGCTCTTATTTTTGGAAAAGACAGAGATGTGTAGCTCTTAAATAATTAAGACTGCATACCAAGCAGAACTTAGACTTGCATAACAGTTTAGAACCAGCGATTTGATGGGAACAAACAACAGTCCATTCCAAAAGTACTACTTTAGTAAAAAGATTTGGCTTTGGGTCATAAGAAGAGTCACATTTTTCTTTCCTTGAAAGGCTTCTATTCATGAATGATTAATGCCCAACAAAAGCTGTAATTATGTAACTTTGGTCAAACCAATACACATACAAATAGTTTCTGCCTCACTGCTGGATGCCCATCATGTTCACTGCCACAGCAAGCAGCTATGGCTGAAAGAACAGCAGATATACAGCACAACAGAGGACGTGCCATTCCAAACAAACCCTGACAAAACCCACCAAACTTAAAAAACACCCAAGAAAAGTAACCTGGCAATGTGATTTCAAAAAGAAACCTCTGGATCAACTTTCAAGCTCATAAAAATATTTGTAGTATTTTTTTTTTCAAATTCAAAAGACCCGTAGACTTGTAGTCTCTGGAAGGCAGAATGTAAGACCTTCTAGTACAATGACACAGACCTTTCCTACAAGGTTACCTCCTTGTTAATTTCCACTCATATTCAAGAATGTCATTAGTAACCACTCATCATTTCTGCAGCAACCAGAGAAGTTGGTTTAGCAGAAAAGTAATTTATGAAATAATTCAGAATACTTTAACAACAGTTTTGAAACAAATTGAGAGCTGCTACAGTATGCTGAAGGCAACTGCTAGCCCAAAGTCCACATCTTGTCAATGACTACTATGACCAAAGGCTGGTAACTCAGTATGCCCTTAGCAACTGACAAGTATTTGTTTTCACAGTCCATTAAATAAAAACAGAACAAGCCTTGGAATTTGTCTTTTAAACATCACCTGTCTTAATTTTTATATTACTATTAGTAATAATACTATTATCATCATTAAATCCAAGAAAAATATAAAGAAGATCCTTCTTAAGCCTTACGGGAAATGTTCTTGAAACATCCATTTTATTCCTACAAAAATGTATTTCTAGGAAACTGCAAATGCAACTGGAAAAAGTGAAGTCCCTTTTGAATTTTTCGTTACTCGGGCGCCTCTTTTAATGCCCACTAAAAGACATTAAGACAGCAAAAAGCAGCAAAATCTAGTTTCAAACTTAAGCCCTTATTTCAATTTGTCTTGAATACTCTCCTGCTGCAAAGTAAATAATAAAATTCAGCAACCTTCTGCACCATGGGTTTTTCAGTCTTTTAGAGACTGAAATAAATTTTTCTTCCCATTAGTCTTATGAAGAGGTTCAGAAAATGGCTCCGAGATTATTTATTAACTGTAACTGTAAAGCTGACAGCACACAGTGACAGTACAATGAGTCACAGATAATTTAACCTGTTATCAACCTTCTGAAGATCAAGAAATACTAAAGGATGATAATAACCAGCAGGACAAAAAGGTTGATGAATTTTATGTTATGAAAGTGATTGAATTTGTAGCAAATGTTGTACTCTATGACAGCCATCTTTGTTACATAAAGGGACACAAAGTAAAACTTCTCCTGTCCTCCTTATGCTGTTCAGGATATTACTTGTCTACTGGACAGGTGCTTTGATGCTTTTATCCCTGCATAAAAAACTGAAACTGTTCTCATGATGAAACATACCTTTGCCTCTTTTTGTCAAAAGTAACTATACATTTTTTCATACTTGCCATATGGCTTTGCTAAAAGAGCCTGTAGATGAGAAAAATTATATACACTCAAAGCATAACAACAGTATAGAATACAGAATACAGGTACATGGAATATTTGCATCACTGATAAATATTCTAGTACTCAATACACTGTTTTCTTAAATTACTTTCTCTGTAGATTGGTCTTCCACTTGCTATACATTACTGTAAGCTGAAATCCTTTTTTCAGAGTAGCAAAATAAATGAGAAATTAAATCCTCTTAAATCAGGTCTTAAGTTCGCACATGATCCCACAAATAAACTAGGCAGGATTCAGACATTGTTTTTCCTATAAATAATCATGTTCAGGTAGCCTTCTAAAACATAAATTTGTTATTTAAGTAAAATAAAGGTGTTACTCAGACATATGTAATGCATATAAAGGCAGTTCATAACCAGATAACCAAAAAAAAAAAAAAAAAAACCAACAAAAAAGCCCTGAAACTATCTAACAACCTTACAAGTTAGGAACAAGGCTACTGAAAGGATTAAAAAATCTGTCCTTTAAAATAACTGAAAAAAAAAATCAAGGATGGCAAAAATATGGATACTGTAATTTCAGAATGTATATTATAATTTGGCCAATAATTGCTTCTGTTGGAGTGTGAAGGTTGCAAATTACTGGCAAACCTGACAAAATACAAATGTGTCAGTAAATGTACAGACTACACTGTACACAAAGATTTTAGATATGATAAATGAATTTATTCCTTTAAACAAGTGTCTCTATAATTTCTTGGTAATTGTATGGGACTATTAATGGCATAAAAGATTTAACAAACCATGAGCAGATTGGAGCGTAGCAGGAGGACACAGGCTTAATCTGATCTAATAGAAGTTCCTCTCTACTGTCATTCAGTTATTTTTCTGTGCAATTTTCAAGTCTCAATTGCTCTTTGCTAAATTTATATGCATTTCCTACAACATGTTCATGAAACTCTAGCATTCTAGGCTTCTTCAAAATTAGACATCGAAGGGAAACCCTTTAAGTCCTCATGAATGTGAACTTTGCCCTTGTTTTTTTGTGTGCTCCCCTTTTATAACATTTTATTGCAGCTGAAGTTTGACCTATGAACTTTCTATAGCAAAGATGGTGATTTTTCCAGAAGACAGCTGGTTTATTGCAGGTGTCACAAAGTGATGCAGAGAAATTAACTCTGCCTTGGAAGTTCTACATCATTATCACTGTGAAAGGCAAAATGATGATTGATTTTCTACTACTGCCATTCATACAGGTTTCTAAATCTGCCAGATAAAATGGCACAGACACCTAGATACCACAACTATTTTTAAGAGATAGGGAGAAAGAGACATCTGAACAGAAGTCTTCACTGGTTTACACTGCTTTGCAACCACACAGCCCACAAAGTAGTTGTCACTGGTTCATTTCTCTCTGCTACTATATGTGGAGAAATCTGCTTTCATCTTCCTCATTATCTCACCCTTGTCCTCTGTTGACAGTAAACAGGACTAGGGTAGAACAGCTACCTGCCTTCAGACAAAAGTCTCAGTGAAATAAGTAATTTTTTTTTTAAAGGAAGAAAAATATTCATAGGTCTCATTCAATAAAAATTGTTGAAGCCACATGGCTTATGCTAGATCTGAATTTTCTACTACAAGTAAACATTTGTTCTTCAGCTGTACTAGTTAATGTAAGTCCCAGAAATCCACCCATGCTATCACTTCCCTGCAAACACAGTTTATCATTTCCAGACTTCTGAGAAGAGAGAATGTGCCATAAATTGTGCAAGCTCTTAAGCCAAACTATCTGAGGAGAATGCCTGTTGAAAAACAATACATCTTCCTCAAGCAATATTTAAAAATGGCTCACTTAGAATATTAGGAAATTTCAATTAGATTCAAGACGTACAGTGGTTATTGCCTAGTCCATGGCTCCTGCACTTGATCTGTCTTGTCTTTGAGTGCCAGCTGTGCTCACAGTCTCATTGAAGTAACACTTGACACTGTTTCTACTGAGACTCCCAGAGAGAGGCGGCTATCCCATCTCAGCATGCTTTCTGCAGCTGACACATAATAAATCACAAACAGGGACATGAAAACAGAGCTACCAGAAAATCCCATTAAAATAACTAATCTTACTGTTTCTCCACAACTTGTGACTATGGGTCACCACAGTCACAGTACCACTCCAATCTTTCTTCAGTTCACACTTCTCTCTAGCACATGTTTGCTACCTTCTGCAGGTCACTCTTCATAAAGGTGGACTCCTGCCCATTGTGTGTGTGTCTGTGCAATTGTTACAGCTGAACTGCAATTAGAATGATTTCCTTGTCCAAGCTGAATCTGATCTCCCTTCATTTTCCAAAATAGGATTCAAGCGACTCCATGGCTTTTAATTTATTTTTTCTCCATTTCAAAACATTTATGCTTAGGCTTCAGTAGTAGCCAAGAATCCAACTACTCTGGTTGTTTTCTCTTTGAGGAAAAGAATTTGAGACCTGTGAGCTTGGAAGCATCCATAGCTCCAGGCAACATCACAGTCATTTTAGTATCTTTATAGGTGCATAAAATCTGCCATTGAGGTCCCAGTGCAGCAAAACTTTCAGTGATGAAATTGCAGTGTCTACAAGAAAAAGTACCCTATCTGCAGGCATTAGATGCAGGGCACAAGTCAATGCTAAAAGAGGTGGAGAAATGCTGCTTGCACATGTTAGCAAGTTCTAACAATAGATAGCTGGCTTCCTTTATCCAGGCAAATTTCCCTCGCTTCCCGCAAAGTGACTCATGATATGCAGTTTTGAACAGGTTATATAAAGTGCTTGTAATAGGCTAAACAGAAGAGCTGCAAGATATGTAATGACAAGAAACAAACTCTAATTATATACTGGTGTGGCAGCCTTCAGACTAAACAGAGATTGTGGCAATCCAGTAACAGATATTCACAAGTGCACAATTACATCTATTCTATTTTCTGGTGTGATTCTTTTATACTTCTAATCTGCTTTGACAAACCTGTCTGAGCCTTATTCTTGCCACCATCCTATTATTAGGAATCAGGATGCTACTGAAATCTGATTTGACAAGGAGCGGACTCAGGGCTTGTGTGATCAATGACATTGCAATGCAGAAACTGCATGTGTGTCAGCAACTTCTCACAACAAAATCTGCAAAATAGAGAGGAAATGAAAAAAAGCAGCAACTGCATACTCTAGATGTCCGTGACTGGATACAAATATCTAAAAGAAACTATAGTCTGGTGACCTGAATTTTGCAAGGATGCAATGGTACAAACAACCAGTCTCTCTTATACCCCCTACCCTGTTCCTCTCTGAGAAAAACCCTCACACCAAAAAAAAAACAAACCAAAACAAACAAAAAAAAACCACCAAAAAAAACCCCCAAACAAACAAAAACCTAAACAAAAACCCCAAACCAAAAGCAACACAAAACTGACCCAAGCTAACCAACAAAAAACCCTCCACCCTGAAAGAACTGGCCACAGTCTGCACAATTTAGAATTTCTTTGATCTCGAAGTTATTTTAATTCTCTACCTTAAAAGCTGCATGGAACATGTACCCATGAAGTGTCTCTTTCATTAACTAAGTTCTTTGATCTGGGTGACTGAAACAATTTATTATTCATATTCACACTGTAGACTTAACAACTTCTCAAAATTTACAAATGGAGAACCCATAAGTAGTTTAAGATTATAATGTTTGTAAAAAATGTATGCAGCTGAACAGCTTAGCAGCCCCACCTTAAAAAACACCATTTAAAAGAGAGAAAAACACCCTGGTTTTCAGATGTGAGAAAAAAACAAAACACAACCAAAAAAGCCAAACCAAAACCAAACAAACGAAAAACCAAAACCAAAAAACCCAAAACAAGAAAAAAATCCACCCAAAAATCTAAAACCAAATAAACAGAAAGTTATGTTCCCTCTTCTCTCAAGACTTTGACTAGATAATAACAGACAATTAAAAGCCAGAAGAGCATTTATGTCCGAGTGCAGCAGCAGAAAAACTGAAAGCTAAAAAGAAAACAGTGGAAGAAGGAGCATGATTCAAAATAAAAATCATTTTCTGTCTTGGTACAATTATGCATTTCAGAGTTTGAAAGGATTGTGTAGCAATGCCCATGCAAGCCCTTTCACAAGGTTGTAGTAATGTAAGAAATTTCTTGGAACTTCAAGATGTTTACATTCACACAAGATGGCAAGTCAGCTGACTACTGTAGGAAATTGAGGAGCTGGAGATTAATTAATTCAGATAAAGATGTTACCTACCTCTATTTTAGCTCAGATGAATAAAATGATAAAGGAAATATCGCAATAATCTAAAATTCCAGAAGAAAACCTGATAGCCTTACAGACTACTTATTATTCTGGAAAGTTTTATTATGGATGAAGTCAGAGGTGCTCTCCTGCAGATCGCTTGTTTTCATGTAACTCAGGTTAACTTAAAGCAGTGAAAAACAGTCATTACTACAGAAGTTTGTAATACATGGATAGCAGTTATAACTACCTGAAACAGCCCAAGTGGCTGAAAAAGCAGCAGCTGAGGAAACAAGCTCTTCCACAGCCCAAATTTCTCGAGAAAGTGGCATGGGAAGTCACAGGAAGGACTGTAAGTATTTTTCAATCAAACAAGTGTAACAATACATGACTGGAGAACTGTAAATGGAACACCTGTGGGCAATTTAAGACAGATAGCTTCTGGTTGCAAACAAGCTTCTGGTTGCAATCTTCTGCAGAGCAAGATTCCTCTGTGTAACTTACCTAAAACCATGGAATTAAACGAGAAATTACATGAAATGCCTCTAATGAACACAAATCTTACCGGGCTTACCCTAAACTTCTAGACATATACCATTGATACATCTGAAAATCCATTTAAAAAAAGAAACAACATATATGGACGATGAAGGAGGTGAGGATCACAGAATCACAGTGTGGTTTAGGTTAGATGGGACCACCAGCGGTCATCTGGACCAACCTCCCTGCTCAAGTAGAGTCTTCAAGATTTAACAGAAGGTGCAAAGTTTCTACGGAATTTGACTTAAGAAAAGAGAGACTTTGTTAAAAGTGGGACATCGGGTTGTTACCAGTTAGCTCTGCATGGATAAATTTTGAGATCAAAATCTATTAATATTTTATTAAAATTATCACAAAAAGGAAGAGTATGATGATACTATTACATAATAATACTAAACTGTTAGAGGTATATGCAGCACAGAATCTTGAACATAGAAGAACTGGAGGTGTAATTATATGAAAAGGAAATAAATTGGAATAAGAAAAGGAAATAAATTGAATTGGTGATTCAGGGACAGAAGTTGGAGGTGACAGTCACTGTGAGCTGTGATTCTGATGTGGCTATGAATCACAGGTCTTGTCTGAGGTACTTCCAGTAGGTACACAGTAGAATTTGTGCCATAGTGAGAAGATTTTCTACAGCTTCCTCTGAAACATTGTGAATTTATAGTTGAAAAGGAACAGAGGAGAGTATGTGGGATGACCAGGGGGAATGGAAGCTTCCCTACAGCTATTACCGGTCTAGTCTCGCAACATAAACCTGTAGAAGTTCAGGCACCAAACATTTCTTCCTTTCTCATAGTAATTGTCAAGACAAATTACGACTGCTATATTTTAAAGTCATCAGGTGGGAAATTTAAACTAACCCATATTTAAAATAAACATTATTTCCTTTCATTTCTGAGAAAATTATCGGGAATGCTAAGGCCACACAGGTGCTGGCAATGTAATTGACAGGAAAGGGGTAGTAAAAGAAATAGCTTATTAATCTTCTTGACTTTACCAGCAGTACTGTAAGCGAGACACAGAAATTAAAAACCCTAATCACTGCATGTGCTGCAGAAGCAGGTGGACCTCTAGGTTAGATTACAGCAATAATTTAAAATATAATCACCATTTCTTTGAGATGATCTGTCAAAGTAATGATCAAATTCAGTAGCTAAAAATTTGATTGTGTAAATATGTAAAGAAAAATTTGCTTTTATAGCTCAGCTTAGCTACCAAAATTGCTAGTGGACCTAAATAATGCTGGTCACAGACAATCAGTATCAGAAAAACAAACCCCAAACCACTATCAGCAATATCTAAACTGACTACTGATGCATGCTCCTTCATTAAATATGTCCTCTCTTACATGTCTTTAAAAAAAAATAGCAAACAAATACTGGGCTGCTTGGCAAAGTGCTAGAAAGGTGTTTTGCTTTTCCGGTTACTAGTCTAGACACATCACATAAACACTCAAAGCATTTGGAAACTTAGTACATTTCTTACAACAGTGTTTAAACCCAGAGATGTATCTGTTGCCAAGAGCAAAGAATTTCTATCAATCTAGCAGGATGGTATTCTTTAAAGCTGGACTAAACAAGTTTTAAATACTTTATGATTTCACAGCACGGATAAAATAATTTCAAAAACCCCATGGAACATGTTTTATTTGTTCTTGGTTTTAATCAGTTCTGAAATATATTCTCATGCAGCAGGTCTGAATTATAGACATGAAGGGAAAAACATACAATAAAAAGGTTGAGGATTTTATTTACCTTTTTATATGTTTTCTCTTCATTTGGCTTTCCAGCAGTAACATCTCCATTTTCAGTAACAGACGACATCTAGTAACAGAAGCTTAGGTTACAAAGAAGGTATTTGCTTTACAAAAGTAATTGTTCAGAAAAATCATATAATTTATTATCCATTTTTGCTAAATTCAAACTTTTCAGAGGACAGCACACTACCAAGATCAGTGAATCAAGGAATATCTAGGATATTCTAAGTATTTTCCACACAGACTAAAAGGACAGCACTGGCCCAGGAATATGTCCAGCATATGACTGATTCTACATGATACTGCTTCTTTTTCCCACACAGTGTGCAGTGAAGTCTTGCTCCTCAGCCTACTGCATGAGATGTGCTTGAAAGGGAAAAACTCTGAAGCTTGTGAGCCAGATATTCAGTGGCATGTCTTAGTCTAAGGTCCTTGGCTGCATCAATATGCTGTATCTCCTTAAAGTAGCAAGGAAATCATAGAATAACATGGAATTGCAGACTATTCTGAGTTGAAGGGACCCACAATGATCACTGAGTCCACTTCTTAAGTGAATGCCCCATACAGGGATTGAAGCCACAGCCTTGGCATTATTAGCCTCATGCTCTAGTTGACATTGTGTTTTATCACAGCTGTAAAGTCATTCTAGACCAAGAATGAACCACTAAGAGATCACCTTGGTAAGACACTCTGAGTGCATCTGCCAAAGTAAACAAAACAAAAAGGTACAATGACACAGCTTAAAATAATCCTAGATTTTACCAATACTTTCACAAGGGAATTATACTTACCCTTATGAACAACAGAACAGGTCATCTGGAGCTGAGAGTGGAGATCAAGCCATTCATTGGTGGTGGTAATGCCTTTCACAACCTATTATAAGAAGTATCTCTCATCACTATGCCTTAACAAATTTCCTTTTATTAGCTGTAGATTTCCTTTTATTGCTATTCTTCCTCCAAAGCAAGCATTCAGCTACAAGTGAGGCTTTTTAAGATTCATGTCAAAAAACTTGGTGTCAAAAAACTTGGTTGCTATACTTAGAATTTACTATACTTAAAACATATTATAACTTGGTTAATGTACTTAGAAACTGGCAGTATTACAAAGGAGGGAATCAGTGAAGAGTAATTCCTTTTTGCCCCAGATATTTCACCCCTGTGGCACAAGCAACTCTACAATAAAACATATAGGTAGAGCAGTACACATACCTGCTCTGGAGTGTTGTGCAATTACATGTGTTATTAATTTTACTGAATGTCCAATCACTTATAAGAAATAGCTGTGACGGTTTGGAAGACAGCACATTGAAAAGTCAAAGACTACAAATAAGAAAAAAATCTAATGATACTTCAAATGAGAAGAAAATCTCACTTTGTCTTTAAGCAGTTCAAATAGCATCTTGTGCATAACTAAAAATTGGTTTAAAAAAGTATTCTCAGGCCTCATTCACTGATTTTAATTTTCCATTAATCTGAAAAGTATACTTAACACTACCAATGAACCTTTTCATAAAAGGAGTCAAAGTCAGTATTTTCCTTTCCTTTTCTTCAGAGAAGCACCTGAGCCAGAAAAAACAAAAAAGGTGGGGGGGCACAACAAATAGAAACTTGGAGTTTCTGAGAAGAAAACAATGCCTCAGAAAAACATACTTCTTATGTTGCATACCAGTATTTTCCTCCTGCAGCTAACGACATTCTTCATTGTAGCCTCCATATACGTAATATGTGTTAATCAGTAATTCCTTCATTTGGATGTGCATTAGCAGTCTCCTATACACTGAACTCCTATCTAAAGGCAACAACTTCATTTTTATAGCTTTTTAAATTGTACATAGTTCATCTCACTCACCTATATTCACACATTTAATATTAATATTCATCCATGCTTACAACTCTATCAGTACACAAAGGCATCAAGAACTTGCTTAAACATGTTTTGTAGGAAAAGAAATGTCATTTTAATTACTAGTAGAAGACTTTTTAAATAACTGATCACTGGGTTAAAACATCAATCCCCACCCAAGCTGTTGTTCTCCACATACCTCCCAAGACTATTGATACAATATGAAGTTCCACTACATGCAAAATTTCCTAAATTATGAGCACACAGACTCAGCAAAAGCTAAACATAAATGTAACATGGGAGAGTTCTTTCAGTAAGTCAGCTGAAAGAAAACACTGATACTAGACATGGGAGAAAAGCCTGGCTTTCTTCCCAGCACAGACAGACAAATTATTCAAGAACACTTCACTTATGTGAAAATATACCCCTGCAATGCTGACAATAGGAAACAGACAATGAGAGACCAAGTTCAGTAACTACCAAGTATAAAAACTCATACACCATAAAGACAGTAAATTTTTCCTGTATGTGTCAGTTACTTTCCTAAAGGCATCTAGAATAGAATTCATTTTGTTCTAATCTTTTGAGAAAAGACACCACTCTATCTTAACTGTGGTTGTGTCAAACAACTTCCAAAATCTGTGCTCTGAGTACCATCTGTTAGTTCTGTGCTAGCAATTTTTTGCGAAGGAAGTATTACTCTGTGTATTTTCCTCCTGCCCTAGAGCTAATGAAGTGGTACATGGTGCCTTCGCACAAGTTTTATAATGTGCAGAGCAACAGCTACTGTCTCAGGTCTGAGGTTAAACAGTTCAAAGACAGGACACAGTCTTGGACTCACTTCCAGGCTAAGCTACAACTATTTATTTTTTTGTTGCCATAGCAGGAAACTACTGTAACTAAACTTGAATCTCTGTATGTACCTGACAAAGGAAAAGCTCACAATAAAGTAGGATGTGGGGTAGAGGCGGATAGAGGAAGAAAACTTTTCGTTTCAGAAATATTGTAGTGTGTTTTTTGCTGGGATAAAGTTAATTTTCTTCACAGTAGCTAGTGTGGGGTTACATTTTAGATTTGTGGTGGAAACAGTGTTGATAATTCAGGAATGTTTTCTACTCTTGCATAGTGCTCACACAGCATCAAGGCCTTGCTGCACCCTTCCCCTGCATGGGCTGGCAACGCACAAGGAGCTGGGAAAGGAAACAGCCGGGACAGATGAACCCAGCGGACCAAAGGGATATTCCAGACCATATGGCATCATGCCCAGCACACAGAAGTAGGGGGAAGAAGGAAAGGAGGATGGTCAAAGTGACTGTTTTCCTTCCCAAGTCACCATTAGATATTATGGGGCCCTGCTTTCCTAGCAATGGCTGAACACCTTCCTGTCCATGTGAAATGGTGAATGAATTCCTTGTTTTGTTTTGTTTACATGCACAGCTATGTACCTATTTAGAGATAAACAGTCTTTATCTCTACCCCTGAGTTTTCTCACTTTTACCCTATTAACTCTCTCCTCAATTCCATCAGGGGGTAGTGAGTGAGACAGTGTGTGGGGCTCAGTGGCTGGCTGGGCTTAAACCATGAGTGAAAGATGGCTATAAAGATCTCGTCTTTACCTTCTTAGATGCTATGCGACCTGATAACAAAGAAAGAGAAACATTAAAGTACAGTAGGAATTTAAAGAGTTTTTTCCCCAAATACTTTTGAAGAGTCAACATTTTGGTCACAAATCTTACGTGCAACAAAAACTACTGTGACATGTACATTTCTGGAAACACAAGATTACAGCCTTCAGTTCCAGCCTTCTGCTCCAAACACCTTCTAGTCCTAAATGCAGACTTTGAAAAAACCACATCTATTCAATGTATGCTTCAGAAAAAAAAATAAAATAATCGTGTTTCACAGTTTAGTTTCTCACACTAGAATCATAAAACCACACACTTCGTAACTAACACAAACTGCAACTTCCATCACTCTGGGGGAAAAGTGCCATATGCATTTTCCTCTAGAGCGACAGGGACACCTTTTTAATTTCTCTGATCAGCCAGAAGCCCACAATATCAACACCACCCTGCCCACCACATAGCTGGCATTTTGGAACAGAAATTACAGACAGCAAGTGAGCTTCCTACCCAGCTTTGACTTCTCGTTCTTGAATTTTTAATTCCATGTTTCTTATATAGTCAAAATTTGTCTTTTACTAACAGCATAAAGTATCCATTTTTCCAGATTATAAATAGCCAGCTGTTTTACACAACCTCAGTTGCTGAGGCCCAGCTCACATGAACAGGTATTTGTACCTTACACAAAAATGGCCTCTCAGCTCAATTTCAAGTTAACTTTAGAACTTCTAACAATTTCAATAAAAGCCAACATCCATGAAAAATGCTATTGCTAGATTCCTACAGGCCCATGTATTAGTTCATTCAACCAAAAATCAGGTCTACTTTTTTTCCATTACCATGAAAACTTTCTGGGTTTTTTTTTGGATAATGCAATTTTTAGCATATTTAGACCATTTTCTTAAACAAATAATTTTTTTAAGCATTAATAAAGCATGCTGTTGAGGAATCACACTCCAAATAAAAGCCATGTAACTTTCATTATATGTAGTACTTGTTCTGATTGATAGTTAAAAGTGAAATATTCTTCATAGCTTTCAATACAGACATATCCCTGGGTGTACTGCTGTCTGGCTTCTGCAATGAGTTATAAACTTCATGCAAAATAAAACATATTTATAACTTCTCACAGGTGTAATCTTTAATCTTAAATATGAGAAGTAAAAAAAACAAGACAAAACAAGATGAAATGAAGCTTTAAATTTTCCAGTGGGCAGAGGGAGAACACTAGAAATTAAAGAATTCAATAAAAATTCTGTATGTTTAAGATTAATAATATACAAATAAAATAAATGGTACAGTGCAGATTTTCCAGTCTGAAACACACAAATGCATTTTCAGAAACACTTTGGGGTTTTGTTTTGGTTTTTTTTGGCAAGTGAATGCATTGGGATGGAATACACAATTTTGGATCAATCCAGAAACTTCATACTCATAGTTCTGTGCATTTCATATTACCTGTTTATTTAATTGTTTCTTAATGCTTGAACAGTTCTCTTCTGCCAGGAGGACACTAAATCCTCAGAATATGGCATGCAACTTCTCAGAAAAGCACAGACTCTTACATTAAATTCATACCTATGATACTAAGCATGAGACAAAAAGAAATCATCAGAATAGTAATTCTACATGTCCTACGTGACTGGGAATTTACACACCAGGACTGCATTCCTTCTTGACCACAGCAGCTTGTCAGTATAACATGTAAGGATGCTGACAAGAATTTCTAGTCCTACAAACAGCATTTATAGTGAATTCCATTAAAAACAATCATCAGGTAAAATTCCTGCATGGCTCCTGTCTCCTCTCTATTATAACTTTGAAGCGGCAGCTTCTAAGACAATTATGAAAACCATAGTCATTCCATTACTGCAAAACTCTTACTGGTGAGATTTGTTCAGACATATTTTCCTTATGGAAGCTGTGAGAGTAGCTTTTAAAGTCAGTTCTTCAACTCACTAAAAGGACTTGCAGATCTGTAAGACAGCATTCTTCCACCAAACCACATTTGGGACAGTCATACACTGCCAGATTTCAGCTCTAGTGTGAAGCTGAAGACCTTTGTTGCACAAAATTTTGCCAGAAGAGGCAAGCCTTCTAAGCTAAAAGTGGAAGAAATCCATTAACACATATTCATTAATGAAAAGCTACTTTTTTCATACTTGTTCTCTTGTGCTTCCCCTACCCCAAGCTCAAGTACCCAAAAACCATTCATGGTATTCTTGGAGCTACCTGAAGGCAGCTCCAAGATCAAATGGCACTATTAAAGCTAACTCTTCTTACTCTTAACCTACTTCTTTGAAATACTAAATATTTGAGTTCATACTTTCTTAGGCACTGAACTTCTCTTACAGATGATGCATTTACAAATTCTCCCTTCTGTTTGGATTCTCTGCCAGCTAATACAATATGCACAACAGCACTACATTTCCAAATAAGATCTCATCTTATCTTGTTTATTATCCCATGAAACTTGCTGGTACTCTGGACCACTGTCAAATTTAGTTGATAAACTCAATCAAAACTGTCAATAGTTTTTTCCCTACCCTCTCCAGCAAAATTTGAATAGTAGGATTATTTATCTGATTATTTGTAAATGAAGGGGCTTGGGACACAAAAAAATCTTCTGACACACATAAAAATTGCCTACACACATCTTGTTTCCATACAAAATCCATCCAAAGGTATCAGCATACTATCAGCACTATTTTCAGAAGGCTCAAGAGGCAAATGACTTGTTAGCTTCAGGTAAATAGTAGGACTTATATCGGTTTTACTACATTTTAGCTCCTTAAAGAAGCTTTTCTCCATGCTTTAAAACAATGCTGATTACAATTTTCATGGTTTAATTGCCTTCCTTCTGAGTTTACCAGACAATGAAGAGTGGTGTTTAGGAACCTGCACACACTGCTAGGCAGAGCGCCAATACATAGATCTAAAGAAGTGAAAGGATGCATAATTTAATGCACAGAGTGGTAAAGGGAACAACACATCAAAGATCCAACAGCTTTCTCAACAGTCATCACAAGTTAACCCTCTCTCCAAAAACCTTATGTCTTTTAATGTCAGAGAACATTTTTTATACATGAGTGCTTGGGCAGTTAAATAGTCACCAAATAAAAATTGAGGTAATGTATGTAGCCACTCAGGTACAAGAAAAAAAAACATATACAATTCAGCTCTCTATTTTTCTTTTTAATAATATCCCAAACACTAATTTGTGGAATATATTCACTTTGTACCAGAAGGACACGCAGACATCTAAGATCAAACTTATATGCACCCATATCTGAAACATCTGAGGAGTAAAAGATAACATACATATTTTTAAATTATGTATCCTGATAATGAAGTAAATGTTTACATGTTGCAATGGACTCAACAATCATTTAAAAGTCATTGAAAGCTTCAAATAAAAAAAAAATCGGATTTTCAATCTGAGAGCATTTAATCCACCCAGTCCCAGGTTTGTCAACCTAATTATCCTCTACTGTCAACCTAATAAACCTCTACTGTCAACTGCTCTGACTTCCACTCTTTGCAGAAATACTGAAAGATTATGTCTATTACTGCAAAAGTAGAGCAAACTTTTTACTGCATCATAAACACCATTCATTTATGACACTAAAAAAGTAATTTAAAAAATCGATCTTTTCTGTCTATCTGAAAGAAAAAAAAAGGTGTCATATGAATTTAAAGGAGGGAAAAAGAAAAGAAAAACTCCAAACAAATAGGTCTGAAACCTTGTCAAGATCTCCCAACCCACAACTCATCATGGAGGTTATAAGAGTGACTGAAAATAAAATATTCTGTGTAAAATTTGTAATAATACCTGTGAAAACTGGAAAATGTTTTTGGAAATTAATGCTAAAATGAACAATTTCAGACTGAACATCTAAAAAAATAGATCAGAAACTGTGTAGCCTGTGATGCCCAAGAAAAGCCAGCCAAAAAAAAAAAAAAAAAGCAATAAAGGAAAAAAAAAAGCCCTGATTAGTCTACCTATCTGATTTATTTTTTGTTTTCCCTCAAAAATAATAAGATGGATATCAGAAGTAGTACAAAAAGTGATGAAATTCATAAATAAAGTAAAAGGGAACAAAAATCTTGTCTTTCTCCTGGTCTTTGTAATATCATCAGGCCAGCAGAAATGCTACAGTGAAAGCAGCAAGCAAAAACCAATACAAAATTGCCATTTAGACTGTTCATCTACTCTAAGTCATGTCAGCTGTTCACACCACCTTTATTTACCTAGCTTTAATAACACACATTAGTTTCAGTGCCCTGACAGATCTTTTAGTCTCTCAGCAATTAATCTGAGCACAATGCTAAGATTCTGATACTGCTTGATTTCTACCATTCCCCTCCCTTCCTTCCTCCCCCTAGTTTCAGGAATACAGCACACTACTTGGATGTCTTTTAAAAATATCATAATAGGACTAGCATTTTTTTCTTAGTTTGCTAGCTGGATATGAAAAGTAACTTATCATACTATTAATAGTATAAAAAAACATATGTTCTTATTATAATGTTTTGATTTACTGCAAGAAATGTCAGCTCATCTATCTTCCTCCTTTAGCTTTCAGATGGAAAAAAAATGAAAATGAGGAACTTCAGAAAATAGCACTTCCATCAAAGTCTACAAATATATAGAATACATCCGACTACCCAGAAGGTGTGACAACCTACAAGAATCCCTTCCTCTTCTATTTAAAATGGTAGTCCTTGTGCACCTTGGTAGTCCTTTCTTCAAGGTGAAACACACTACCATTGTAATATCCAGGGTCACAGGAACAGCATCACAAACTATAGCTCCAAATTATACCCTTCATTTCAGAAATAATCTGCTGCGATTCTTTCAGATGGAAACTATTTTACAACAATGCAAATAAAACTGAAAATTCATTAAATGAACCAAAGTGTAGAAGTCCTTGGAAACACAGCACATCGTGCTCATTCAACAAAGCACATAGATTTTCATTTGTAAGATCTGTATTTTGTGAATTCTGCATGTGACAGATAACCTGCACAGAAGAGGTGGGCTGGTCTTTGTTCCTCCTCCATGAATTTCCAAATTCAAGGCTTCATTCCGAAGGCCTTACATTTATCTCACTTCTCTGCTCTCTATTGGCCTACTTATCATTTACTGTCAACTACTCTGTCTCTGCTTTCCCCGGAAGCACCTGAGGATCTCTTACGTCTTGCCAAACACCATCTGTAAAAGCAGAGCAAACTTTCTACTGTGTACTAGGTGGTGTTGATGTCTTAATAACCATGGGACTTTTCCAAATCAGCGAGCTCAGATCAGCAATCAGAAAGAACAAACATTTGATCTCTGACATAACTGACGTCAGATTGTGTATCTTGCAGAAACTGTTAACAGGCCCTCCTTTTACAAAGTAAAACGGCCCCATTAACTTCTCATTATTTTGTAACAGTCTGAAAGCATGCAAAGCAGAAAGGCATATTTGTACATAGCCAAAGAAGATTTCCCAATTGCTACTTATGTTTTCACTATTTTGATTTCATGTGCCAATAACAGCACTTTTTAGAAAACTAGCAAGCTTTCTATAAAGTCATCTGGAATTACAAATTTTAATAAAGGTGTCAAGATAGGGTTTTCTTTTAAACAACTGAAAGAAGGAAACATCTGCATGCTATATACAACAGTATGCAACATAAGTTAGGGTAGGATCACAGTGAAGGGCACAGGTGGAAGACTTGGCAGAACCCAGAAGCAGAGTTCTGCTCCTTTAATTTGGCAACTTTGATATGGCAATGGACTACTGTTACTAGCACATAGCAGACACTGCACTTTGAGATAAAACCACCATGTAATGCGTGCCATCCAATAAAATACTGCAGGGCACTGAGAAAAATGGTTGATAAGGAAAAAGGGAGAAGGAGAGGGAAAAGTCTTCTACACTAGTCTTTGATAGTACATGCCAAATAGAGTGACAGGGATCATGCAACATTGTGATCATGATTTTTTTGAAAGGAGAGCACAGCAATCATTCATGTAAGTGGCAGGTAAGATCCATGGGGAACGAAATCTCATGTACAGCAAAAATGAAATCAGTGAAAGTGTCAATTTCTAAAGGAATGATGAAAACAGAAATGCAAACAATCCCACCTTGGTGGGTGGGGAATTTGGTCAACCCAAAAGCTTTAGTAATCTGAAACTCCAGAAACAGTCATTTGAGAAAAGAAAAATAGATGAAATGGATTTGGAGAAGATTAAGTATAAAAAGAATAGACTGAACATGCAAGATAAAAAGCAGAAAAGCCCAGGACAAGTTACTTTGATAAGAAGTACCTTAGCAATAACAAGAACTTCTCAAGAGCTGTATTGCTCTAGTTTGAAACCTTTATCTTTTTACTCATCCACATTTTTCCACCTCAAAAGGACGTCAACCACACCCAAAACTGCTATGTAATCATAACTTTACAACAGAGGCAATAATAAAAAATGGTAATAAGAATTCTTTGAATTGAGACTTGTGTGGACAACACAAAAAAGCTGTGGTTAAAATAATTTGCAAGCACTAAAACAGATGGCATAATTTGTGCATCAGTTCTACACAGGTAACTCATAAATTATACACTACTAGGCATCATCTAGTCTATTTTCACATTAGCATATAATTATTCACAACAAAGTTTGCAAAAGGATATGTCATGGAAACACTGAACTCAATACTCAAGTTCTCTGTGCTTTCTTCCTGAGGTTCTCTGAGTATTACTTTTGTAGATATGAATGTTAATGAATGCTACCTAAGTTAAACCGTTCAGCGGTAAGATTATCTAAGAAATTCAAGTATTTTAAAATCCCATTTTTATCTGCAATTGAGGGACATTCCATTGAGCTGCAAACAGACTGTTGAAGAATGGAAGAGATTACCCGGGAGGACATGGCAGGTAGTATGTGAGATTCTTTTGATAGATTAGACAACTTTTTAAAAAGTAGTTGATAATGTCTTGAAGGAAGGAAAAGATCTGGTTACTGCCATGACTCCTCCTGATTTCCACTGAATTACTATGTATCACTCAGACTGGGTATCTGCAACAATTTCAGCTGGTCCAGGCTGATGCTACTGTGGTCCTGCCTTCCAGGCATGCATTTGATAGCATCGTTATTATGCACCAATGCTACTCTTGCTCCAGGAGAATTCACCTAGACAACTAAACTAACAAAAAAGTAACCTACCAAAGAATATTAACCAAAACGGAACTCCTTAAAACAGCTTTGTTATGGTCACCTCTAAGATCAAAAAGAAAATTGGGAATAAATGAGGAAGGTAATGAATACTGTTACACCCTTGATCCACAATGGAGGAGAGAACAATTGCCTCAGCTGTTTAAATCACTCACAAAATTTTGTATAACCTCAGAGTCACCAGTCTACTAGTGATAATACCAGGACACAATACCGAGAGACAGATGGAAAGAAGCATTAGCAACAGCACCCAAACTGCGTTCAACACTAGCTTGAGAGAAAATGGAAATGCACGGCTAAGGTTAGGTTCCCAAATGATTATTCATACAGCAACTTGTTTTTCAGGTGCCTAGCTTGTGTGAAAAATACGGTCATAAGAAGACTGGGTATAGAAGAATGATGTAAGCAGTAAATTCAAAAGTTGTGTATAAATTCAAGATGAGAGACACCCTAAGTTACCCTACTGAGTAAGATAATCTATTGCAACCCATTGACCCCCCACATACTCTTTTCCTTCAGGTAAAGGAAATTAGTAGACATCTTGTTCTCAGCAGAGAACAAATCCAACATCACCAGGATTTCTTTGATTAAATTAAGAGCTCTCAGTTTCCTATAGAGCAGAAGTTCCTCAGATACATTTCTAAAATCACTCAAAAAGTTACAGAAAAGGAAAGCGTTATACCATTTTATAAAATGGCCTATAAAGCACAAAAGCTGGAGTCTTCCTGGTTCAAAGCAGCCCTCTAACATATTTCTTTTTAAACCACAGAGAAAGCTTCACCGGAGAAAAGTACAATTTCAGAAGTTACATAGGACAAAAAACCTCAAAAAATATGATTAATACAATAACGTGAATTTCTGAAACCAATTTAGTAAAGAACTCAGCATGCAAGGAAATAGTGATATTTGTCAGAGCTCCTGTAATCAAACCAACACAGATATTTTGCAGCCACTAGAGAAGAACTGCAAGGTGGGAACCAAATGAACTGTCACAATTTTTATAAAGTTATTCAATTTTCTGACTGAAATGTGGCTGCTCAAATGTGATGGTTAATTCTGCCCTTAAAAGGAACCATATATTTCTGTTCACACCAAGATGATTTTTTGCCTTCTCTTCTGTGTACCTTTTAAATAACTTCCATGTATCCTCAGTACTCTTAGCACGCATATTTGTAATTCCTTAACTCTGATAACTTAGCATAGTCCTAGTATTCTGTTAGGCCCAGAGACCAAACACCCTAAAGGCCTCTCAGTAGGAGGCCAGAAAACCTTATACTGTCTTCGGGAAACCAATGCCCTCTCTAGAATATATCCTGTAAACCAGAGATTTGGCCCATTGAGGGGGGAATTCCATGGATGGGGGAATATCACGCCATTCATCGAGGCCTCCCATTGGGTGTCCTTGTTAGATATGCTAATTTGTAAGGTCTGTGTGACCTGTTTCATGTGTGTGCATTGCGGCACATCCCACCTTGGTGAAGTGGTGTACCTATAAGGACCCTTATTAAAATACCGAGGTTAAAAACCCCTTACCCTTAACCGAGTCTGGCTCTTAAAATTTTTAAGACCAGGAAAAGGCATCACTGTACTCCAAGCCACGTCTTGGATGAACAGATCAGGATGGGCAAGTGACTACTTTTTTTCCCAACAGTATTCTTTGGAACTCAGCTGAATTATGAGCATATCTGCACTGTAATATACAAATCCAAACCACATCAACACACAAATCTACCCTACTGACATCAAGTGACGTATCATGGTAAGAAACGTGTACAGCTGTTTTAAGCCATGGACACAGTCACAGAATTTTTAAATGGCAATACAAATATTTTCAAATAAACCTTTAAAAGTAGTTATTTCCAGCCAAATTACATAAACAAATTGTGTCCAACAGTCTTTCACTTGCCAAACCAAATTGAACAACCTGTCCCTGAACAGCTTTGGCAGCAAGAAAGTAAGATGAAGTCATTACTAGATGTTTTTGCCAGTTCTGAAACACTCTAATATCCTTCAGATGTTTATACTCCACATGTAGTTGCAATACATTAAACATTTTTGTATTAAAAAAATGCAAGTTAACAAACAATACAGAAGTACCATCACAGTCTCCCTCCCCTTGAACTTCTTTGCAAATGACTAGCTGGATTTCTTTAAATAACCTAGATGGAAATATTATAGGAAAATTCGGAATCTTAAGCTATCACTGTAAGTAAAGAACACATCTGCACATAAATTGGCCCTTTCAATTTAAAATTGGTGTACACGTGAACAGAACTTAAAACAAAAAGAAGGTAGTTTACCACCAGCAACAAGAGTAAGCAGTGGGTGATATCTTTGTGGAAGAGCCATACACACCTGACACCAGAACCTGTGACCTCTTCCAAGAAAATGAGTGTGAGTTCTCCCACAAATTAAAAGGTCTCTGAATTCTTGAGAGGCTTAAATAAGAATTTCCTTCTTTCACAAAAAAGTAATTTGAAACAATATCTCCACCTCTCACTGCATCATTATAACTGGGTTGGAAGCATCATTATAAGTAGGATAGAAAAGGCATCCAGTATTATCTGTAAATCAGGTAACAGCCCACACTGTAGTTTTCAAAAGGTAAAAATACAGCTTTCAGCATTTAGAAAGAAAAAACCCACACAACTAATCACAGTTTTTGCCCAATGCATACTGCTTTATGAATTGTTAACTGGAAAAAGAACAAGATTCTGACAAGATGAAACATGGCTATGAATATTATAAAGATTCCATAGACTAAAGTGGAAAAACCCCAACAATTCAGTCAACACACTATCCCAGGAACAGAGAGTTCTTACAATTTAAGGTGTACAATGCAATAGCCTATTTTATTATATTCCTTACCAGCATTAATCTGCTGAAACATCTGGTTAAATAAATTAAATACCTTTTTCAGCTTACAATTTTACTGGCTACTGGATTGGGGGTTTTTAGTCTGAGATGACAAAGATCAGTATGTTCAACAGCACATATTTTAAATGCATTTACAGAAAATTGCCTTTCAAGGGTTGTTAACTGTATGCAGCCCCTGAACTTCTCTGTTTTCTATCTTGTTCCTGAGAATACCTACGTAAGAGAAAAGTGATACTCATTAAAATTTCATTCTAGGTGGCTATGTTTTTATTTTATACAAATAAACTGGTCTTCAGTTTTGCTTGCAATATGGCAGCATTATAAGAGCACTCACCTGTAGCCCAGCATTAGTAACTAAGGACTGGCAAATAAAGGGCAAGAATACTATGAGACAAGAGACAGCCAGAGAAGCCTGCCTGCTTAGTCTTCATCATCATTCTAGCAGCAAGGATGGCCAGGGACCAGACAGATGGTCACCTTCACTGCAGAAACAGGTGCAGCAGGTTGTCACAGGTGATGGTGCCATGAACAATTTTCTTGCAGAGCACGGCATTACTCAGATGCTTGTAAAAGGCAGCCACATTAGCTTAAGAAAACCTTTAGTTTTAGATCAGCTAAAAACCTTTACTGAGGTTTACCAGCTCTAGCTGGTGTATTTGTGTGTCTGTGTGCGAGTTAGTGTCTGTGAGCACTTTTACATGTGCACATATAAAAGTGACAGAGAGGAAGGCTAGACACTAAGATGCCTCACAAGGCCAGTCTGAAGGCATAAACACATTTAAAAAGCTGCTGTTAACAAGCAGTGACTAACACTGGTCTTGTATAAAAGCTGAAAAAACTGGACATTATCCACATCTCCCTTCAAAGAAAAATGTTTTCAGTAAAAAGCACTGGTTTGAAGGTACAGGTCTGACCTTGCAGTTTTTTTCAAGAGAACGAAGGGGTTGCTAGGTGATAGTGAAGTCAGGTTATCACAAAATGATGACACACAGACTTAACACAGCAGCGGATGGCAAATCCATCTCCCCTCACAACAGAAAGGCAGTGGTCAAGCAATTTTTTTTGGTAGATGCTTTCCTCGGGAGTTCCTCCCAGTCATAGCAAAGATGATATGGCTTTCTAATTAATCTAACTAATTAGAAAAATAATTTTATAACTTTATAATCCTTGATATCTTGTTCTACCAAAAAATGTTGGTAGAAATTTACAGTAGGTGCCTGTTTTTGTACACCTGAAAAACCTCTGAAAAACCTCTTGCATCAATGGGCCCAGCAAGTCACAAACCTGGGTTTGGAGGGATCTTCTTCCATACCATTGAGTTACAGGACAGACAGGAACTCTGCATAACAAATACAGCTCCCAAGAACTGACACATATGAGGCTGGGGGGACAGAAGAGGAATCTCCAGGGGCATTTCATACCTCAATAACATGCATCTCTGTGACAGGCGTATACCTTTCTCTGCTCAAAAATCAGCCAAGGCTCTCGGAAGTATATCTCTCCATCTCTCATTTTGTTCATTTCCTTTGCACTGTTTATGTCCTCACAGCAAGAGGAAAACTAAATCTAGCTAAAAAGCATTCTTTCTTTCACTTTGAAAACTTTTATGCATAAAACGGGAAGGGTGCAAGTGAGCACAGGGAGCAAGTTGGGATGGGAAACAAAGTAAAAATAAAAGAGTGAAAAAGGCAAGAAGAGAAGGGAGAGACTCAACGAGACGTCGTGCACAACTGAACTGGGAAGAAAGGAAAAATGGGAAGCAGTAGTGAGTGAAGAGCAAGGGAACCAAAGTAGAAGGAAAATACACGTTAACAGGAAACACATGCATAGGAAATGATTTCTGCTTTGGTCCGCTAAAAACAGGCCTTCAGTGCCACTAAATTTGAATTGAATAGTCAAAAGGGTATTGAGGTGAAGGGAAAAAATATATTTAAGAAATAATAAAGAGCTGATATTGTAAGAAAGACGGCAAAGAAAACAATTTTTTTTCCTTTCTTTAATTAAGGAAGAGAAAGTAAAAGGCACAAAATCCACAGGCGTATTTTAATGCATCTCTGTGAGGAATATATCAAGTCCAGCAATATTTGCAGGTGATCAATCTGAAGTATTAAATTTATGTATAGCTTTGGCTAAAACAAAAGCAACAATACATATTGAAAAATTCAGCAAGATATTAAACACTGCTTTTACTGCAGTACATGCTGTCAATATTGGGAAACATCCTCTTGAATGGTTATTTCAAATACATTGATCTTTAGTAGAGATGCAGGTAAAGCATATTTTAAAACCTGGTCAGGCAACTGAGACTGAATTATTGTTCACCTTTGTGATCATCCTCCAAATGGTGTTTTTCCAAGCAAAACAGACACATCTAGAAGTCTAGGTGTAGACTGATCTATAGCAAAAAGTTACATTTGCATATTCTGTTTGGATAATTTGATGGTTACAAAAGGAACCTCTGGGTTCCTAAGGGACACAGTCAAAGGAGCAAGATGTGAACCTCCACTTGGCAAAAGTTCTGCACTGTTATTGTACATTGGACAAAGGCATAAGTTTCAATTTCTTTCCAACCTCTGTTACCAGGGTCCAAAATTAGCCTAATGGGATGAGAAGCCCAATCACAATAAAGCAGAAAAGGTTTGAATGAGTGAAATTACCTCTGTAATATGTTTTATTATAACTGAGAGCCTTTACCATAGGCACCTACTGCTCATGCACCCTTTCTTTTCCTTTACCAATTATATTATACAAAGGAGATCACAGATTAAACAAAATAGAAAATGCAAATATTGTATGCATAGGTTTTTCTTCCAAGTCACATAGAAGCTTGACTATAGGCTATAAAGATACAAACACAGGTTATCACTACTGTGATTTACATCTTATGGCCATAATTTCAGCAAAAAGCATTAATGTGTGGATTTCAGTATGGCAGTTTATAGGATCATAGAATGGCTTGGGCTGGAAAAGGTCTTAAAGATCATGTTATTCCAACTCCACTGGCATGGCACCTCTCAGTAGGCCAGGTTGCTCAGAGCCCCATCCAACCTGACCTTGAACACTGACAGCAATGTGACACTTATAAATTCTCTGGGCAACCAGTTCCAGTGTCCCATCACCCACATAGTAAAGAATTTCTTCCTAATATCTAATCCATCTTCTCCCAGTTTAAAGCCATTACCCTTTTCCCCTGTCAAAAGTCCATCACCAGCTTTCTTGTAGGTACCCTTTAGGTACTGGGAGAGGCAACAAGGTCTCCCTGGAGCCCTCTCTTCCCCAGGCTGAAAAATTCCAACACTCTCAGCCTGCCTGTACAGAAGAGGTGCACCAGACCTCTGATCATGTTTCCCGATATCTTGCCCTGGATGTATTCATCGCAGTCTGGATAGGGAAATTTTTGTCCTTCTACTTCTGCACTGACAGAAGTTGTTATTCGTATACAAACAAAATGCTTCATATGAAAGTATTTCTATGATTGTAACAGCTTTGCACTCTCTCACTCTTATCTTCATCCTACACTAGCAGAACTAATCTGTGTATGCTTTATTGAAGCAGAGAAGGAGCCCACCTATTGTTTTTTTTTGCGCAGACCTCAAGTCTCACACCATCTGTTGCAAGGCATAAACATGAAGCACTGCACTCAACACCCACTGCCTGAGGCTTCTGTTTCTTATCCCACAGAAGAGGAGACACCATAGAGAGGCCTGAATTTTTCTCACACTGCCTCATCCTAGACATAATGATATAATTTCTAGCTACAAATATGTCATTCATCAGGTTTGTTCTTTTGTGACCTCAGTGTAATTGGTAAAAAATTACTTTTTAACATCTGGACTATCTTTGTGATATCAAATGATCTACAGTCCTGCTAGACATTTTCTTGCTTAATCTCCAAATTTCACCGTTAACTATACTAATGCTCTCAGGATAACTTGAAACACATTTGCTTGTCCCATTTTGCAGCTTTTTGTTATATAATCCTTATCAGGAATATATGGATATTTAATAATAAGGGAAAAAATACAGCATGATTTCTTCCTCCCCAACACTGTGTGTAAAAAGAAATTTATTAATATTTTTGAACATGAAGACATCCATAAATACATTCCAAGTAGGCTTTTTGCAGAACACACCATTTTATCAGTGTTAAATTTGAAATACATGTCCAAGGGCTCCCTTTGCAGCTTATTAAATCAATGCTATTTTGATAGTATGCTGCAGTATGTGTGTGCCTATATGAGAAAGTTTCACCACTACTTCTTTGCACTCTAACTTTGTCACTGCACACTTCTCCCAGTATAGCTTCCTGATATCACTTGGCACGATGCACCATTATTTCCACTTGGAACAACTTTCACTACCAGAAAAAATGGCTCAAAAATAAGAGAAGTAAGTTGTTTCTGAAGAAATGTATTTCACTTACTTCCTGCATTACTACAGTCTTAGTGAAATTGCTTTGATGCTTGGCTGCTCAAAGAATCTGGTCCTATTTTCTGTTTTGTTTTTAATTAAAAAAAAAAAAAGGGGGGAAGTGCTTGTGTTACAAAAGCCCCACCTCTATTGCAGTTCAGAAATAATCTCACAGAATAGGAATAGCAAAACTAATCCTAAGTAAACAATAGCATACCACTTTGTTAATAAACACACACCTTAGTTTTGTTGCATTACTTACTCAGAACACAATAAAGTAGTACAAATCCAGTGTCTCTTAGTTCTGACAAAATTCAGCCCTCATTATTATTTGTAAAAGATACTTCCATGATATATTTACATTACTTAAATAAAAGCAGTATTTATTCTCATATAAAAGATGCCTCTCTTGTTCCCATTTTAGACCATAAACAGTGAAAGCCCAAAGTATTTCACATCTCACACAGGAGGCAGGCTACATAGATTTCTGTAAATGTCACACCAAAGAAGCATGTTATCCAAATCTCAAGAGAAAAAGGAAAAAACAAAGATAAACACAAGAAGTAGGAGAGGTAGGCTGACCACTCCAGAAAAATTGCCTTGCTAGATAAAGTACAGGCAAGTGAGTTATTGGTGCATCTTTATGCAGTGCAGAAAAGCCAGGGGAAAAAAAGTGTGGTTCTGCAAGACTTGAAAATGAAAGGCTTTTCACCCACCATCCTCAACCTGATACTCTCTCTCCCCTCTAAGATTTTTCACTGCTAAAACTTCTTATTTTCAAGTGACATGCATGAGTTACCAGTAGAGCATAACCCTACAACAGGCACTCCGTCTCCGAATGGAAATGAATTTAAGGAAACTCCCTGAGAAAGAAAGCTAGAGCTATTTTGCATGAAACTTTTAAAAAACTATTTTGTCTTGAAATAGTAGTTTTTGAAACTGTTTAGCATAGACTCAAAACAAAGTCCTGGATTTAAGAAATGATGGATTTGAAAAATGAGAAGGCCCCAGAGGCTGCATCTGCAGTATGCTGTAGCTCCACACAGGACTATCAGTACTACATTTTATGAGAGGCCAGCAATAACCACAGAGGAGACATATTTTAAAAATTCACAAAAGCAGCTCAGTTTCTTACAATCCCATATGAAAACAGGGTATTTTAACTGCGGTTAACAGGGAAATTTTAACTGCACTTATTACAATTGCTTCAGTACCAGAGCATGCTTCTTGAAGCACCATGACAGATAAGAGTACTATTCCTTGTTTTGGTTGCCAGGCTTAACCATCAGTGATTGTAAAGATCTGAAAAGGGAGTGCTTACTGGCTTCATGCCTGTACAGCAAAACAGTGGAACTGGAAAGAGCACTTTCCAACTCCAATATCTGAGTTCCAAAAACAGTTCATTAGGTATTTCAACTTGCTTACAAGAAGCTTTCATGAGTTACAACTTCAAGGAGGCACTATGCACCTTACCAAAAATATCTAGATTTCATTGTAGCAGTGGGACAAGTAGCAAGAGACAGAATCATTCATGTTTTTGAAGCACAGACACCTATAGGCCAAGCAACCTGTAAAGATTATACGTTCAATACTAGAGAATCATGCAAGATATGTTAGAGTTCTTACAGGATCTAAATAAAACTGGAGTGAGAGGAAAGTCACCCTAATTCACACATTTTCCAATAAAATATTGCTTGAAATTACCTCCTTAATAGCCATTTCCCCCCCACTAAATGTCATTCAAGACAGAAAAAACTATACTGTAAGTACTCACAAACTTCTGGTCAGTCACCTCAATTCTCTTAGAAACAAACAGGAATTTAAAAATATCACTGTTCGGAGCAGACTTTTGAAAACAGCATATGCTTTTCATCTCTGTAAAAGCACATTTTTAAGCCATTAGGCAGGCATACTGGGATGAAAGGAAATACTTATGAAGGGCTTTTCTGAACACAAGTAAGCTAAAGAATGCTTTTATACATTCATACAGAATTTGTATACATGTATATTAAGTATTCTGTCTACATTACATGTTACATACTACACCATTTAGTTATTTTATGACGATAATAGAATGTCTTTGGTTGGAAGAGACCTGGAAGTTCTACCTCAGGTCAGAAACGCCTTTTAATAGACTGATAGCACACATACATATACTGCCCATATACACATGCACAGAGATAAAGCTTATAAAATACAATTTGTTCCTAATGTGTAGTGGTAAACTGAGAAACATTCTCAACTGAACATGATATCAGAACTGTAAAATGGAGAAGGAATTTGTTCCCACATAATTTATAATAAAAAAGGACATTTTTGCTGAAGAATAGTATCAAAAGCAATAGGACACTATAAAATAACAGCATAATAACAGCATATTCTTTCTTACATGTTATTACAATATCTGAAATACAAAACATATCAAAGCAAATCTAATACTGTATTTTTAAAATTATGGCATAATATGAATCACAAATCAGTGAGTAACAGGTAGCCTCTCCAATGCATAGTTGATGTTGGAAACCTGTGAATTCTCATTAAGAGAAATTTATCTTAACTTAGTCTTATACTGTATTCAAATGAATTAGAATTTTATTGTGCGGCACTGCAACAGTGTTAAATCTGAGTGGCTCCTGGCCTTCAAGTCTCTCTATCATATCAACTAAACAGACAAACTACTTTCCATTGCATTTTTGTAAGAGCTTGATTAGCCAAAATTTCTGTCAATTACTGGCATTCTTAAGTTGTATTGCTAGACAAAAGAAAAAAATTCTTGTCAACGGGAGGTACAGGAGCATGCAGAACCATGTTTCATGGGCCACATCCAAATCAATCCAATTCTGGCTGAGCAGGAATAAGAATTCCTCTTCCTAGTGAAAGTATATGTAGGGATACAGTTTGCCATTGCAGATTGATTTTTAAAGATGATGACGTGATGATTTTTGATATTAATTCAGCAGAACACAACATAATTAGATATACACAGTTCCCAGGATACCTAAGAGTGACATTTCTCTTAAGCTGGCTTTTGCTACAGTTGTCACTCACCTTCACTAGCTGCTATCAGTGCATCAAAGTTAAAACCAGAACAAGTGGTATCCTTTTTCTCGCTCTACATTTAATACCCATTGCACACACCTAGAATGATGATTCAATGCCTGAGCATTAAAATATTTGCTTTCCCTGCAGAGAACCTTATTCTCTTGAAGATAAGATAAATGAACAGATGACAAATGAACAGAACAAATGACCTTGTAACTTCCCAACATCACTGCTGGCTTTGCCAATTAATCCCTGAATACCAGGTCTGATTCTCGCTTTTGTGCACACAGGTGTTGTGTGTAAAGAGAATATGTGTGGCAGAACAGAATATATTCCAATATTTCATAGGTACAAATAAAAAGTTACCTCATAGAATACATGGCAGGAAATACATGGTCAAGGCCCAGTAGATAACACAGACATTTTGCAAGCAAAATCTCACTCTGTGTCCTGCTGAAGTCTATAAGAAACCCTACAGCACAAACAGGATCACAGCCTGCATTTGCTTACCCTGCACAGAAATAAGCAACAGACTCTGCTCTCCTGCAACACAGAGACAAACCACAGAAAACACACAGGTGGAAATGTACCTCAATCATGGAATCTTACCCTTCCCTGTACTCACTATATTGTGTTTCTATTCTTCTGTTAGCTCTTAAAGGTACAGCTCCTACAACTTGCTTATTTAGCCCTTAAGAGTCTCTCACATGAAAGGTTGGACCTTTGGAATCTTCACTTATGCCAGAAGGAGCTGCAGCAACTCAGTGGGTCTTATGGGGTTAGCCCTGATTTTCTCCTCACGTTCCAGGTTTTAAGGGACAGCTTGTTGCAGAGGATTGACAATCTAAGTGCAAGCTTTTAATAAAAAGCAAAAACTTATATAGCCCAGGTCTTATGTAACTGCACTTCATGAAATGCTTTTGCCTCCAGTGCCTTATACAACAAATCTAGACAATCAGAACTGAGGTTACAAGAACCAGCTGCATCTTGCTGAACTACTCATTTCCATGTAACAGCTAGCTTCAATTCTTCAACAAAATGCAGTGTCATTTTGTGGTCTGTAAAAATTGTGTTTGAAAATTTACATTTAATTTTAATGGCGAAGACACTGTATCCAGCAAACCTCATAAAAGCTTTAAGAAAACCACTGAAGACTTTATTTCTCATCCTTCCAAGTTTGGGGATGCTCCTGCAAATCCCAACTTATAGTATATTAAAGAGATAATATCATTTTCACTTTGTAGATTCATACTACAAAGTGTTTCTCAGAGTTTGCAAAACTCATTCTAAATATCACTTACAGCTGATGGTGGAAGTAACAAATTCACAGACTCAATGTCTATGCTGAGTATTTCTGAGGTCCCACAGAAAGACTCTGAACATCCATGTCCCTGTATGTATGAGCTGCTGCTCATTTCCATTAGCCAAAACACATAAGTCAAACTCTTTTTTCTTCCAACCTTTTCAGCCAAACTTTTGCTGCTTTTAAATGCACTGTGTCAAATGCACTCTGCATGAAAGGATAAACAATACTAAGAGGAAGCAAACATGCAAGCATTTAAGCTGGCTGCTACTAAAACAAAGTTTAATCCGAGCAATTACTAAATTCCAGGTAGACATTTGTCACTGGGATCCCTAGAGATAATTGCAAATGCAAAAATTAAGACTAATTTTTACTAAACCTAGTCACTTACGCTGTAAAACTACATAAAAAGACATATTTTTAGCAGATTTCTTGTCATTTGTGATGCTTTAGCATAGTATTAGAGTGTTGCAAACACTGAGAAAAATGTTTACTTTTCAAAAAACAAGTTAAATCCCTGAAAGAATCTTATGTCCCTGTAATTACACCTCAACTTTGAAGTTTCAACTCTTTCTGCTTTGAAGATCTATGAAAGAATCAAAGATTTGTTCAATAGCAGCCAACAAAAATATCGTAAAGCATCTTTTGTTTTTTAACTCAACATTTATGAACCACACTTTTCGTCATGGACTTTATCACCATTTATTTGCAGGTAAACTACATTCTTCTATTAATGTAATGTTGCGACAAGAAAAAAAAAGGAAAACCAACCAAAAAATACTCCAAAAAATCCACCAAAAAGTCTGCAATCAAGCAAACCAATCAAATTAAAAAACAAAAATCCCCTAAACAAAACAGAACAAAAAACTCACAGCCAAAAAAAACCCCAAAAAAACAAAACAAAAGCCCCCCCAAAAAAACCAACAACTCAAAGCCAAGCAAAAAACTTATAATTTACTTCTTACCACAGTCTGATATTATACATCTAACTTCATCCAAAATTGCCACTTGCGTTTTAACCTCCAGTTTAATCATACTAAACAAACAATGTACTTTTGTGCTTTCATACTTGCCGTAGTATGGTGCTATCCTGTTACTCTACATTAAGTAAGAAACAATACTAAACATCAAGACTGAGGAAATTTCAGATCCTATTTGTTACCAACATCAATTCAACTCTGAACAGACCAGATAATTTCGGATTAAAATGAACTGAATATGATTCTTTTAGATTTAAGCTCTTCCTTGAACTCCAAACAACCAGATGAAATCCCCCTGAATTTTGGAAAAAAATATACGCAGCTTGACACTGCTGTGTCCCTGTGACTTCCAAGGTCTTTATTACCACAGAATCAACCTGGCATAGGGATGCAGTTATAAACAGGTAAAATTCAGCTCCAGTAAGAGCTGCAATAATGCTATGCATGGAAAAAGTTTAAACGATGCCTTAATTACTATGGCTTACAATTCTGAAATAAATCACTCCATTTTTTTAGTAGCCCATAACAGGGTGAAAGAAAAAAAAACAAACAAAACATAAGCATCTTCCTTTTAAAAGGTAAATGTACAATTTAAGATGGATTATGACTTGGCAATATATGCTATTATTTTTTTTTAATTAAGCAAAGCAAATTAGCTATTTATTTAGCAATCCCAATTAGTACAGATGGGGGGGGGTTTGTCCCACGATTCACATTGCCTTAATTTAATAAAAAGTTATTTGTTTCCAAGTAACTTTTTTGTTCAAAGAGAACTTCTGATTACTCAAATACAGCCTGATGTGAGAAGGATGAAACATACAAAGCCACACTGCTTTTTACAGTGTCACATTGCAACCAAAGAGATCAGACAGTCCTTCAATCACAATTCTTTTCACAATTCTTTTTTAAGTTTAACATAGACACAAACCAGGCATAGATTATGGATGTGCATCAGTTCTCTGTAGTACCACATTACATGTTCTCCAGACACCAAGCTCCTCACCATCAGTTACCAGCATCAGCACTGCAATGATGCCTGCTTTCTGCCAGCTGTGCCTGGGGCACACCTGCCCACACCACTGCGCACAAGGCTGATTGAGGACACTGGCATGACTGCCATCAGGAAAACCACTAGTGAGGGCCAGAGGGAGTCCTTGCCCACATGATAGAAATGCAGGCAAGTATGGAAAAGCCATGACCAGATAGAAGACTCATTTCAACCTTTGTATCAGGACACACACCTATACCTAGCAGGGTTCCCCTTGTTTGTCCAAAGAACACCTAGATTCAGATCTCACCACTTCAGATCCTACATGTCTCAGAGGGACAGAGTGGGGATGTGAATAAACCAACAAAGTTAGTACAGTAAACTAACAAAGGAAACACCAACAGTAGGATCACACAAAAGGGTCCTCAGGTTTCAAATTTCTGTTGAGGCAGATTGTCACTTCATACCAAGCTTGAAACCGTGATGCAAGTGGGTATGCCTAAAATCACAAAGCAAACGACATTAAGATGATAAAAAACAGTTACCTTAAATGAAGGTCCTTCAGGATGCAAATACATGGTGAAATGCACACATAATACAGGACCCTGACAATTTTATAAGTTTGAAAAAATCAGCATACTTAACAGAAATCATCCAATTAAAGGAACAGTTAATTAAGTAATCCCTGCACTTTTGGTTCTGCCCCTATTTAAGCCCTCACCACCTCCCCAGCTCCTATCATAGACATTTATTATGTCTATGATACACGGAATAAAAAATTATTATGTCCTTGGTTCACTATAAAGGCAAGACTAAATAAGATTCCAGGAACATTAGCCTATTATTCTAAAATCTAAGTGAAGGGATAGGACAGTACTAAAGTTAGTTAAAGTCCTACATAATTATGTAATAGTCATCTACAGAGCTACGAATATATGGAAAATGTATAAAAAGCAAAAATCTTTTTGGCACCAGTGGTAAGATGAAAAGGGCAATTTTGAATTACAGAGAGTTTGTGCAGTGTTCACAAAGTATAAGAAGTCAAGATGAGTGATGAAGGTAACTGCACTTAGTAATCGTGCATATGTTCATGGCTGCTTACTAGTTAATAATTGACTTCCACATATGGTCACACAGCTGTTAAAAAATTATCATTTTTACATCACAGGTAAATAAATTCAAGCACCACCACCAAAAAATATGAGGTAGGATATTCTTATGATGCACAACTGCTTTGGGGCTGCAACAAAGTTACAGTTTGATCACAAATGCACCTAAACTACAGCAACCTTTCTTGCTCAAGTTCAAAGAAGAGTTCCTCAGAACACAATTACTATAAGAATCCTTACACAACATTTCCTCTGGAGAAACTATGGTAAAGAGGGTACTGCTCTCAGATGATCAGTTTGATATATCAATCCTCCCTTATACAGAGCTTCTGTCACTTCTGAGACACAAAGCACAAAAACCAGAAACTGGGTAGGTTCAAACACCTACCAAAAGTAGGAAAAGACAAACTCAGAAGTCAGTAACACATAAGACATGTTCTGTTTAGGCTTTAGTAAGACAGACTTCAGATCCCAAAGAAATACAGCTAAATCTAGATTCTAGAGCTCCCAGACATCAAGCATATGATGGCTCTTATTTCTGTTTTAAACAACTTTTAAAATTATTTATATAAGAAAATACTGCTAATACATTGCTGAAACACAGAGATAGCAATCTCCCTTCTCAGTGTTGCACTGTACATTTGTCTTACTATCAGCTCCCACAGCAAGCAGAGTATCTATCAAAATTAAGAGTCAGACAAGCACGTCAGATTCCCCTTTAGAAACAAGCCTATAAAGAAAAGTTAGAATATTAATCAGTAAAGCAATAATTTAGTGACTTACTGGGCTGGTGCTGAAAAGAGGAAGTGAATTGATCAGTTCAGCTGCTAGCAGAACGCAATGATCTCAAGCTGGGAACCAGGAACTCTGAAGAGTAGTTTCAAATATGTTTCCTCTTTTATCCCAAAGCTTTGTGTGCTCACTTTTGTTAATAAGAGCACAACAGGAAGGCCTGTGCTCTCATAATTATAACATTAATAACAACCTGGTCCATTGAGGTAAGAAGGAAAAAATGAAGGAAAACTGCCCTCATTGCAGCCTGTATGGGCAGTAGATGACTCAAAGTATTCATATGCTGCTCAAAGCTTCTAGTTTTGCTACCCTGCTACAGAGAGGCAGACAAATAACACAGACAGTCCTAGATGGGGTCTGTCTGTTAGCAGTAACACTTCAGACTCCAACATAAGTGTATGAAGAACACAACTAAAGTCACACCTAGATAGACACTAACATACAACAAAACCTGGTATGTTCTCTAGCAGGATAAAATCCTACAGAAAGAGAAACAACCTTGTAAACACTAAACAAAGGCCTGGGGCAGCCATATAAAACACCTAGTCCTGCTAGACACTTGTATGTTTCTTGGCTATTTTGCATGAGAACACCACAGTACACTGAATCTGCTTTTTCATACGCAGACAATTAAAATATTTCTCCACCAACAGGTCAAAATTAGTTGGCTGTGCTCTACATAATTCCCAACAGAGAGCTTGGGACTGTGCAGAGATGACAGTTTACAATACTCCAAGACTTAATTAAAGCTTTGCAGGCTAACAAGTAGGACACTCCTCCTACTGTTAGAATTTCTTTTTTTTCCTTCAAAAACTTAAGCATAAGACTTTGAATAAGAAATACATTTCAAATGAAAAGCAGTATGTGAGCCATCTTAACCTAAGTATTTATAGTAATAAACTGCGGCTTTTTCCCAAAACAATGGGGCATACATAAACGTATCTTTTCCTCAGTTTCCAATTCCCAAGGCCTTTATAAAACCCCTCCTCCACACTACTGCGCCAGCGCAATAGCAACAATAAACTACTCATTCCTTAGATCTTGCTCTGAAAATGTATTTATCTTTAAAAAAAAATTGGTCAACAGTGAACATTTTAGCACGTGTTCCTATATAAGTGATAAAAATGTGATTCAAGTGATACAAGTGATTCCTAAATAAGTGATCTTGTAGTCACATGGTCAATTAAGACCCTTTTCTGATTGGATGTATTATTTTATTGAAGAGGTCTCAAACTCCTCCTTCTCATTACAGCACTAAAAATCTGCATTGTTTTGTCCAGTAATATTAGCATATTAGAAGATCTCTTAAAATTACACAGGTGTTTGTGCTTCAATTTTAGGTACTTTTAATATATTATACTTAGATTTCATTATTTGCTCCCCATGTAATGATATTGTGCGTGTTCTTCTGCCTAGAAACCAGACACATCTTTAAGAATGCCATCTCTGTTTTCTGCATGCACTAAGAATCATCACACTCACAGGCCTGAAGATTAAAGTAGTCTCAAAAGCACCACATGTGCTTGTATGGAATCCGCACCACAAATTTCAGCAGAAGTCTTATAATCACAAAAGGTGTGATGAGAAAGACAATGACCTTTACTCATCCACATTCCCAGTATTTTAAAACCATTTCTAGTAGAAAGATCAGCAAAGCCTCTAGGCAAAGTAAGTTTCCAATTCAGATTTCTATTGCCCTTGAGAAATACACAATAATGCTCTTTCCATTGCTGTATTTAAGAGTCCTACTACAGCAATCTATGAATAGCTGGCAAAAAAGTTTATAGTGTAAACAGAAACTGATAACATTAAACATACAAGTATCATTATTTAACAAGATGACTTTGTTACATCATCATGTTTGTACTAAAAACAAAACCAGAAACTGTGGACTCCCATGAGAAAATTTACTGTTTTCTAGCCAGAAAGCTCTTCACAATACTTCCTTTGTTTTCATGTGGAACAAAGTGACTAAATTTGGTGGAAATTTCTCTTTCCTCTCAGGAGCTTCATTACCACTCAGAATGTGAAAGTTTCTTTTCCTCAAAGCTGAGTGGGATGCAAAGAGCTAAAGTACCAGTCCCTCAAAGGCTTCTCTGTGTGCTGGCCTTCACGCAGACATGTACGACTGTCACATACCTTATACAGCCATCCATACTGACCTCCACATCACTCAAACTCAAGCAAAGACACAAGTTTTGACAGAAGCTGGGAACTTAGTTTTGTCATAAGGGTGTGCTCCTTCATGCAAGCTAAGACATACGAGCCTTCTTCTTTGCAGGCTACTTTTTTAACCACAGAAACACCAATGAACCTCTCTGCAGCTTGGTGACCAGGAGCTGGGTCAGCTGAGTAAGAAAGGGCAATCTCCACACCAGACTGCCTCCTCTGCTTAGTGAAGAATCTCACATAAAACATATTGCAAAGAAATACAGAGATCCCAATAAGCACCAGCAGGTGTGGCTCTGCTGCGTATGCATTGCACAATGAAGAGAGTCAAGGTATAGTGATCTTTACCTTGACTCATACTCCAAAAGACTACACTGCATGGCACCCTTTCCAACAGCCTAGAAGGCAATTTTCACCCCTCCATCCCCAGATACATCTCTCCCAACACAGTCAGCAAACATACTGGAAGAAAAGGCTGAATAGGACTATATATTTTCTTAGTAATGTTTTGTTAGAATTATGCATACAGAAATATTTGTATATTCAGACAAATCAGTAGCAAGTCTTTTCAAATTTGTAAAACCCTAGAGGAAGAGAAACAAACACTAAAGAGAAAGGATTACAACACAGCTGACTCACCCCTTCACAGAGTTTTGAATGTCAAATTTGACACCAAAGTAACTAAGTAATGCAGTGATCCAAAATCTTAACTCAGACAGCACTACTGAAATGGTGTTCTTATCTGAGATAGTTTTGATGATGTGTAGTGCCCCTTGCCAAACTCAACATAGCCATGGCCTCAATGGCCACTGCATTACTCCTGTCAAAAACCTCTTACAACACATTAAGACTAAGACTATAATTAGGTATAAAAAGGGCGAGCATCTGCGGACACCAGAAAGTTGTCTTAGCAGTAACCAGGATATCTCAGAATCTTACCATTTAGCTCAATCATCCTTTGAAGATTTTCAATATAGCTCTAATAGGAGCCTCTCAAATTTCTCAGCTCCCTTTTAATAATGCAACTTTACAGCTTGGGTTACAGAAGGTACATAGCCATGAAGACTGTTCCTTTGACCCAAAACAAATATTTTCATTAATCTTCTAATTGGAGATAGACAGAACTGGTAGCTGCAATGGATTTTTACGCTACCCAAATAAAAACCTGGCTTCTTCGAAATTTTTTGGCTCATGAGTGTTTAAAATGTTTTACCAGCAACCGAGCTCACTAGGGTAAAAAAAAAAGACAAACAAAAAGCTCACATTTCCCAAATTCTGTAAGCCAACAGATTACAAACATCCCTCCAAACCACTCAGAGATCAGCAGAAATCTTCAGAAAACCAACAAACAGCCATTTGACATACAGCCTGTGACCCTATTACTGCCATTAGTAATAGGCAGTAATTGCCAATTGAACAAACCACAGTTTGAGATGTGCTATCTCATTCAGTTAGGCCTCTTCATGAACTAAAAAAAAAAAAAAAAAAAAAAATTTGGGGAAGAAACAACAGTTTGTAATGAATCCAAAAGCAAACATTTACTGGCTGTCATGGTCCAGTGGCTAAGGGCAGGAGACTTCACAAGATTTTCCATAACTAAATGGCAATGCCATTCCAGCACTGGGAAACTTTTCTACACATGCTACTCAGGAAGAGCTGCAGACACAGACCAGCAGCCAGCACAGGCTGCCAGCCTTGGTACAGACCTGGGACCACCATCAGGCTGCTGCTGCTGGTATCTCCCTGCTCCCCCCGCTGCTGCTGTTGAGAATAGCTACATTGCGACCTGGAGAGTGATGGACACACCCCTCTTACAATTAATCACAGAATGGTTTGGATTAAAAGCATTCTTAAACATTATCTAGTTCCAACCCCACTAGCCATAGGCAGAATGGGGACGCCTTCCACCAGACCAGGTTGCTCAATGCCCCTTCCAACCTGGCCTTGAACACTTTTAGGGACAAAGCATCCACTATTTCTCTGAACAACCTGTTCCCATGCGTCATCACCCTCAAAGTACAGAATTTACTTGTAATACCTAATCTAAACCTACCCTCTTTCAGGTTAAAGCCATTCCCCATTGTCGTATGACTAAATGACCTCATCAAGATTCAACTTGACCAACTCTCTTACCCCTTTTAGATATTGGAAGGGTGCCCTAAGGTCTCCCCAGAACCTTCTCTGTTTCAGGCTGAACATCCCCAGCTTGTCTTCAGAGGAGAGCTCTTCCAGCCCCCACATTATCTTCATGGCTCTCCTCCTGACTCTCTCCAACAGGTCCATGTCCTTCCTGTGCTGGGACCCCAGAGCTGGATGCAGCCCTGCAGGTGGGGTCTCAACAGAGCAGAGGGGCAGAATCCCCTCCATTGCCCTGCTGGCCATCCTGCTTTGAATGCAACCCAGGATGTGGTTGGGCTGCAAGTACACATTGCCCAGTCATGTCCAGCCTCTCAACCACCAGCAACCCCAAGTCTTTCTACCCAGGGCTGCTTTTAATCCATTCTCCTCTCAGCCTGTATCTCTGTTTGGAATTGACAAAAGTCCCATGCAGAACCTACATGAGATTCCAATATGGCTGTCACAGTCCACTGGATGCCACCCCTGCCCTCCAGCATGTTGACATCACAAGTTTGGTGTTATCAGCACAGCTGCTGAGGGTGCACTCCGTCCTATGCTCCCTGTCACCAACAAAGCTGCTAAATAGCTCCAGTCCCAATACCAGCCCCTGAGGACACCACTCATCACTGCCCTCCACTTGGACATTGAGCCATTGACTGCAGCTGCTTGAGTGTAATCATACAGCCAATTCCTTACCCAACAAGAGGTCCACCTACTAAATCCATGTCTCTTCAGTTTAGAGACAAGGAATAGTGGTAATGTATTGTTTAAGTCCAGGTAGGTGAAGTCAGTTGCTCTTAACTACTGACTCTATAACCCTGTTATAGGTCATCAAATTTTTCAGGTACAGTTGGCCCTTAGTGAAGCCATGTTGGCTGGTACCAAATATATCTTTATTTTCCATGCACCAGAGCACATTCCCAGGAGGATCTATGCCCTGATTTTGCTGGGCACAGAGGTGAGACTGACTGTCCTGTAGCTCCCCTATAGTTAAGGTATCATCTAGCTGCATGGATTTATCCTCTGGCATTTAGCTTATTCACTACAGACCAAGTACTCAGGCCAAGAACTTCTTGTGAAAACAAACTCACCAGAAGAAAAAAAGCAAATTACTTCCCCAGATAGCAAAGGATGGGAATCTTGGCACACAGTGCGAGGAGAACCCAGTCCATTCTCTCCCTTGGCACATACTGATCTGATCATGGGCTTTGCTAGAGTAGTAAAAGTAGCTAATTTTGCTACAAAGTATCAGCAACAAGGAAGGAAAAAACCCAAAACAACAACAACACAACCTTGATGGGCACAGAAAGTGATATTCAGGTTGGGGGCAAGGCAATACCAAGCTGTTAAAAACCAAGCAACAAGTTTCTCTCTCTTGACTAGATCAAATGAACACGAACAGCAATTTCACACACTCAATCATCTTGTCAAGAGCATGAGAAACTATCAATTCCTTTTCTTACACCTGTCCCCTGCCATTTATACAACCCACCCACTGCAGCACAACCTCACAAATGTGGGTTGAACCTGCAAATTGCCCCAGCTAAAGAGCCAGTTGAAAGACAGCTGCCCATCACACTGGTTTCTTTTGTTCTTGCAGTTATTTTTAAGTCAGATCCGTTCAGTGATCCGATACTATCACAAAGCCTTACCAACAGTTGTGCAACCACAGCCAAAAAACTGGCAAACTGCCACAACACTTGTAGCTTGACTTTTTTAGCCAGCTTTGTTTGGTGCTGAAGGCAATGTGTCATTAAACTGCATTGCTCACCAAGCTGTAATCTTAAACGGCAGCAGTCTTCTTCAGCTCAAATGGCACAGTTAAATTTCTGGAGCTGTTAGCAAGGCTTAATAACTGTCAACTGCTGCAAATTACACCAAGATTTCTACTGTTGAAGGGCACTAATTTTAAGTATTTGTGCAATTAAAGGATCTTTGCATTTGTGTTCATAATGTATAACATTATTGTGGTAATAAACTAAGAACTCCACAAAAGGACATCAAGACAGACTTTTCAATTTATATTTTCCCTTGCCAAAATACTGCCAAATTCTAAGTTTGACAAAGATAAAAGGTGCCAAGGAACCTGATTCCAGAAGCCCAATACTTTATTTTCCATAGGATGAGTTTTATGATTCACAGTAAACTGGTCTCCCTTCGAAGAGAATAAAAATCCTCTTACCAACAATGGATCTTGATCTGCAGTCAAACATTTCTTATGCAGCACTGAATGAATCTTTCAGCTTCTGTGCCTCAGCTCCAGGGTGTGTAAAATGTGTGTTCTCTGATCTTAAATAGAATTTTAAAAGGTACATCACTATCTATAGAATTTAATACTGCAGTAACAAGGATCTTATAAAAAAACAGAGGGTACCAAACAGGGGGTGGGCCAGGTGGCGTGCAATCACAAAATACATGAATCTTGAGCTAAAAGAGCTAGCAACAAAAATTAACACAGTTACTAAAACGGCCATCATCCAGCACCTGCTTTACTAGACAGAAACATCCTATGACCATGCAAATGCACAGCATCACAAAAAATTTTCCAAGTAACTTAATTTTCTGATTATGATGCAGATGATAGCTGTGACACACTGAAGAAACTACTGTGAGCTTACTCTTACTTTAAAAATTCACATTTCAAAATACAAAACACAAGCACATCTAGACAAGAGTGAAAATAAACAATGCAAGTGCAACTTCCTCCTACTTCACCGATGACAAATAAAACAGACCAGCTTTACTGCAAGGAGGAAATAACAATAAAATAGTAAATTGTACCTTGCAACAGGTTGATACAGTTTTTCAGTCACAGCTAGAGAATGAAGAAGGAATGTAAAAAAATGGAATCTCCAGCTCACTGAAGGAGGACTTCAATTTTCTTGCTCACATACAAGGAGGAAGGGTCTTTCAGGACTGCAAAAATGTGAAGAATAAGAAAATACACATGACCACATAACCACAACAGGAATCTGCAATGACAAATTAGACACTTTGTGGGTATTCTCAGAGAGAAATGGAAAGTTTCTAACCAGGCAGAAGCCTGAGAAACTGTTGAGAAGAATATAAATAAGGTTCTTTATCTCTCTTGTTCACATTGTTTAGATAAGTTTGCCACTGTGCATCATTCACTGCACACCAATGAGAGAGATGTTTTCACTTCAGGACCAATGGAATTGGTCTGGATGACGCTCTCTATAAAGAGCGATGTATTTTGAAATAAATCAGAGTTATACTCTCAGCCTTCTCAACAAAGTCTATTCATTCCCATCCTGCCTCAACACTTGACACTCAAGTGTCAACACTTGATCTATTTAGAGAAAATAAAATTCAGAGTATCAGTGCTGTGAGCCTATAACAAGTAGTGGATAGTGCAAAACTGATTCAAATACAAATTGCACTTAGAGAAGGAATGGTCCATTCAGTACCTCGCACTGAATGGCAGGATGGCAGCAGAGAAGACATGAAGACCATCGTTCCAATTCCTGCTTGCTATGCCAGCAAAGTCTTAACTTGAAAAAGCATTCCTTTGCATTAACTTTTGTAGAGATTGCTATTAGGCAATATGAGGTTTTAATCAATAAAATAAATACCCATCTGCTCATCAATATGCTCCTAAATTCACATTTTATTTTGCCTGATCATTGAAGTTTGCTTTTTAACTTCTACAATAGATAAATTTCAAATACGGCATCATATAATAACATCATAAGCACATCACATAATCACATCACAAGCAATAGAATCTTAGAATCATTTAGGTTGGAAAAGACACTTAGGGTCACTGAGTCCAGCTGTTAGCCTGACTGTGCCAGGTCCACCGCTGATCCATGTCTACCCATATTTTGAACACATCCAGCCATGATGACTCCAATGTCTGACCACCTTTCCAGAAAAGAAATTTTTCCTAATACCTCATCTAAACCTTCCTTAGCACAGCTTAAGGCCTTTTCCTCTTGCCCAATTGTTACCTGAGAGAATAGAACAACTCCCACTTGCTACACCCTCCTTTCAGCCTCCTTTGCACTCCCCTGATCCTCCTTTTCTCCAGGCTGAACAACCCCAGCTCCCCCAGCCACTCCTCACAGGACTTGTGCTCCAGAGCTTTCCCCAGCTCTGTTGCCCTTCTGTGGACACCTTCCAGCACCTCAATGTCTGTGCTGCAGTGAGGGGCCCAGAAGTGAGCACAGGATTTGAGGTGTGGCCTCAGCAGTGCTGAGTACAGGGGGACAATCCCTGCCCCAGTCCTGCTGGCCACACTACCATTGGTACAGGCCAGAATGCCAGGGGCCTTCTTGGCCACCCAGACACACACACTGGCTTGTGTTCAGCTGCTGTTGACCAGCATCTCCAAGCCCTTTTTCATTGGGTCTCTTTCCAGTCACTCTTCACCAGCCTGTAGCACTTGATGGAGCTGCCGTGACCCAAGTGCAGGACCTGGCATGGCATGTTGAACCTCATACCCCTGCCTTGGCCACCAAGCCAGCCTGTCCAGATCCCTCTGCACAGCCCTCCTACCCTCAAGCAGATCAACACTCCCAGCCAGCTTGGTGTTGCCTGCAAACTTACTGAGGGCATACTAGATCCTCTCATCCAGATCACAAATAAAATTCTTAAAGATTGACTGAGCACTGGGAAACATCTCTTGTGACTACCCACCAGCTGGATGTAATTCAATTTACCACCACTGTCTGAACATGGACATCGAGCCAGTTGTTTTAACCAGCAGAGAGGGCAGCTGGAAAAGCCATGGGTGCCAGCTTCTCCAGGGGAATGCTGTGGGAGACAGTATCAAAGGCTTCAGTAGAGTCCAGGTAGCCTAAATCCACAGCCTTTCCCTCATCCACTAAGCAGGTTATCTCCTCATAGGAGGTGACCACATAACCAAGGCAATCACACTACAACACCAAGAAGTATTCATTCTTCAATCACTGTGTAAGACAAACCTTTAGGCAGGCTCTCAGCAATTGCTAGCACAGCACTGTATTGTGCAGGGTGCTGAAAAGGGCATGAAAGCTGCGCCAGCTCTTATCTACCACTAAAACCAAACGCGAGCTGGGAGGAGAGGGGGAGGCAGTGCCTTGTAACCAGCTACCCAAGGAAAGGCGGTTGCCAGTTTCTGCTCTAAAGTAGCCAAGAATGCCAACACACCTAACCTGCCTTGGTTACATAGAATATAAACACACTGATTAGGTACAGTATGTTCAGGACTGGAGGAATCAGTAAGCACATTTTCCACAGCACATGGAGCACATTACATGGCCACAGAGAAAGTAGTTTTATAATTTCTAGTCCATTCTACTGGTGTCGAAAGTAAAAGAAAAAAAACCTTTTCCACAACACCCTTTTACAGTAAAACATGTGAGCAAATGCTTATTCTTAGGCACATGTTTCAATTCTTCCAATATCAAGAATATCCAAATATATAACTAAAGGCACCCTTCAACTAGCATCCAATGAATTTGGAGAAAGAAACCTCCTGCTGCTTTTAATGGCTTAAGGATCAATTCCAAGTTTTAGAATTATTTTCAACTCCCTGTTTTATCTAATTGCAGGAACGGAAGAATCAAGGAAAGAATGTAATACTGTAAAATAAAAATAATGAAGATAACTTATGTACAGTCCTGTTTTATTTTCTCCCAATAAATTAATTATTAGACACTGAACTTCAAGAGCAAAAGGGATTTGAATAATTGTGTTCAATTTTGTACCTTCTGAATCAGCTTTGAAATGGCAATAAGGAAAAAACCCAACAGATTATGGATAGGAAAAAATATTTTAGTGGAGAAAGAGGTGAAAAATTAGGTATTATTATAGGTTTTGGGAGAGTCAGAGTAACAACTATATTAGGCATACATCAGAACATGTATTCTTCACTTTGAAGATGAAAGAATTTTGAGACACAATCTAATGAACTTCATTATAAGCATCTCCACATTAATAAACCATGAGATAAACATCCTAAAAATTTACATTGCTACATAAAAAAGTCTAGTGGGTGCTACAATATACATTCGTAAATTTCAGAACTGCCAGAAGAATTTCTTAAAATGGTTTTAACATTGATCTAAGTACTCTTTACCTTACGTTATTTAAATGCTAGTGTCAAATCAGCTAAATAAATACATGACTCTAACAAAATAAAAGGAACAAACCCTCTGTTTCTTCATCTTAAGCAATATCCTTTCAGAAGCAACATGAAGTAAGTATATTTGCATTTCCTTAGGGACAGATAACAACACCAACGCCAAGTTTTCCTAAAGCAATAGCATAAGCTTAGCTTTTAAGAGGCAACATTAAAGAGAAAAGAGGGGCGCAGAGGATAAACCAAAAGCCTCTGATTACATAAGCAAGGTACTGGAGAGATTGCTACTTTACAGAAGTCACTTTATGGTACTAACAGGTAAGTTTACTATTGAAGGACTTTCCTTCTATCGGGCTCTACTCAGCAAAATCAGCAGAAAAGTCTCAGTCCAGCCCCGCTCCCCCTGCAGCGCCCAGCCGGACCTCCACGGGGTGGGCTATGTGCACCTGGCAAAGCGGCGGCAGAGTTCAATCCCGAAATGGCCAGCGCCTCAGGCATACAGGAATCTACCTCCCACCACTCCCCTACATGCTGTTGGGCGCTCTTTTCCTTAAAGTGCTGCAACCCCACAATCAAGAGACTTAAAGTCCGTGGAAGTTCACAGACAAATCTCCCCCCTCCCAAAACGAAGACAGACAGACCAACAGACACACACACACACACATACATAGCACAGGAGCGAGACACATTTTCGCCGGTGCTTCAGGCCTCGGGGGCCGGCGGGGCTCCCGGCGCGGACTGGACCCGTCGTCCCCGGCCGCCTCATCACCTGCCCCAGCCCGGCTCGGGGGCCCCGCCGGCCTCCGCCCTGCGCCGCCCGCCTTCCCCCCCAGCCCTTCTCCCTGAGGCCGAACGGAACAGCAATAAAAGCGTATCAGACTAACCCGGAGAGCCCGCGCCGCAGTCCCCGGGCACGCCGCGCCCGCCCGCCCGCAGCAGGGGACACACGGCGGGGCAGGGCGGGGCAGGGCAAGCTCCGCGCTGCCTGCGGCCGGACCGGGACCAAACCAGGACGGCTCCTGCTCGGCTCCCCTCGCCGCCGGCGCCCCGCCGAGCACCCCGAGGCCGGAGAGGGGAACCAACCTGCCGCTGCCGGCCAACACCGCCGCGCTCCCTCACCTCCAGCGGCAGATGACGGCGGGAGGCGGTGCCGCGGGACGGCTCCTCCCGCCGGCAGCTCCTCCCTCCGCCCGTCCCGGGGGCGAGGCGGCGGCGCGGCTTGGTGGGCGTCCGGTTCGCCCTCCTCGCCCGGCCCCGCAGCTCTTCCCGTCCCCCTGGCCGCTTCCCCTCGCCCTGCGGGTGAGGGCGCCCTGGGAGCCTGTTTGCGGCAGGGGCCGGGCGAGCAGCTGGGCTCGATGGTCCCGGGTCCGCAGGAGACATGTCTGCGAGGGGCTGTGCGGGGCTGCGTGCCGCTCGCAGGCCGTGCGAGCCCCTGGTGCTGCGCCGAGTCATGGCACCTTTGGCCCGTTTGTGACAGGGGGCTCTGGCTCCACTGGTCACGCTAAGAATTTCTTCCTAACTAAATTTCCTCTCTTGCAGTTTGTACCCATTACTCTTCATTTTATCTATCTCTTCATGACCAAGAGTTCATCTCTGGCTTCCCTTCAGATACTGGAAGGTTACTATGAGATCTCTATGCAACCTTCTCTCCTTCAGGCTGAACAGCTCCAGCTTTCTCAGCTTGTCTTAGCCCCTGTTCTCAGCCCCTGTTCAGGGCTGAGCCTTTCGGCCTGGACCAGAGGCCAGGATCAGAGGACAGGGTCACTTTCCTTGCCTCTCATTTATTTCTCCTCATTTGTCACATACGAGCTCTGAATTCTGTTTCTCACATAAAACTGCTTTCTGGGCCAGCTACCAGCAGACATGCACCCTGAGCAGGACCACTGGCATCACCCACCTGGTCATTCCCATCCATGCTGAGAAGGCAAAAAAAATCCAGATTGTTAATTCCCCAACATGTACTTTCCATGTTTAAGTTTTTCAGTCCTCAGGAAAAAATTGAGGGGGAAGAATTGAGGAGGAGGACAGTGAGGAAGGCTATAAATCAGTGTAAATGAATGACTGTGGAAAGGAAGCTGTGAGAAAAAATGTGCAAAGATTTCCTACTGATTAAAATGAGAGGTTAACTGGGACTTCATCTGCAGTACTGCTGCACACAAGAGAATGTCACTCCTGCAGGGCCCTGGGCTCTTCTCGGGGAGCAGAGTGCTGGAGCTGAATTCTTGCTGTGTGAAGCAAGGCTGCACAGTTGACTGCCTGCTCGCTGCTTGAGAATAGTTAAGAACCTTAAGCTGCTCAAGACCTTTTTGTTCCTCGTAGAACAGACTACTCCCAAGCTACACAACATGAGTGCATAATAGCTCTGCATTTATAGCTGTAATTGCTGATATCGGACAGGCTGACTCACGCGCATTGAATTCCAAGTGCAGAAGGAGCTATTGTGTGCCAATGTGTGTTAAAGAGAAGAAATAACATAGCATTTCAATGTTCTGCTTCCATTTTTCTTCCATTTTGTTCAAGGTCCTTACTTCACTCAGTTTTTTATCTTCCATGATACTTATAAAACAACTTCATCACATGTTTACTCAAACCTGTGTGCACTAGCTGCACCACTTAGACAGTGTCTGCCCTAGGTCAGAGCTGCAAGAGAGATTCCTGGTAAACTAGCTTCATCCACTTATGCTTCAGCTTCTGATTTTCACAGCAGTAGGAGTACAGTGGCTCATATACACAGCAGTCAGATGTGCCATCTGGCTCAGCTCTGAATCTTTAGAGTGGATGGCATTTTCTTTAATGTATTCAGAATCTGCAGCTATAACTAGCTTCTGGTTATATGAATATTTTCAAGATAGCAAAACAGAAGATGAGAATAATTAATACTATCAGGTCTTCTCAAATTTTTTTTTTCAGATTTTTAAAGTGAACTGCTTCATGTTATATTTCACCTTAATGAGCAGAACTAAACTGTCTTACAGAACTCTTGCAAAGGAAGTTTTAAGAACTGCAGATAGTGGTGACACTGGTTATATATGATGAACAGGCAATGCCAAGTCCCAGGCCCTTTTCCAAGAGTGTGCAGAACCCCTGACTACTCTACTTTCAAAAAAGCATCCTAAAGTAAGAGTAAATTTGCTGAACCAAACAGGGTTTTTTTTTTCCACTCCTGCATATACTCTGTAACAGTGCTATATGATATAAGTAAACTCGCAATAAATGACAAGTTATGAATCTCAATTACCATGTTTTTCTCCTCACACTTCCAGGGTCTCTTCATAGTGCTCTGGGGTCCACCAGCTACATACAGGTATGTGAAAACTAGACTGATGGGACAGGAGTTTCCACTAGTTGTGGTACTAGATTGCTTGTTGCAATCTAATTTTCTGCAATTATCGTTTTAGTAGATTGCTCTTGTCATGGTTTATGTCCAGCTGGCAACCAAGCACCATTCACTCACTGTTCCTTGGAGTGGGAGGGGGAGGAACCAGAAAAGTAAAAGTAAGAATACTCATGAGCTGAGATAAAGACAGTTTAATAAGTAAATAATAGGTAAACAGTTTAATAGGTAAAGCCATATTTACAAGCAAAGCAAGACAAGAAATACACTCATTTCCCATGGGCAGGCAAGTGTTAAACCATCCCAGAAAAACAGGGCTCAATCAGGTGTAACATTGACTTGGGAAGACAAACACCATCACAGTCAACATCCCAGGTCCTTCGCCCTTCTTTCCCCAGTTTTATATGCCAAGCATGACACCATGAAATATTGAATCTATTGGGTCAGTTGTCCTGATTGTGTCCTCTCCCAGCTTCTTGTGCACCTTGTTGGTGGAGTCACTTGAGGAGAAATAAAAGCCTTGATGCTGTCTAAGCACTGCTCCACTACAATAGAAACATCCCTGAGTTATAAACACTTGTTTCTAGCACAAATCTAACTACTGTAAAGAACATTATCCCTTCCCTAGCCAAAATTCCCTACTGAATTCCATGTTAAGCTGTTTTTAGCATACAAGCTAGTGAGGTAATTGTAGAAAATCTGGAGCTTTGGGGGTAGTCAACATATTTTTCTTCTTTGTATAATCACTGTTCAATGGGATTGATGATGATGTTTATATAGAGGACATTTATGACATTCCATAGCAATGTATTTATTCACAAAATATCTGAGATGGGAAAAGTACTATTATATACTTTTACATATGTGTGACAGAAGACATATATTAACAATTATACTGAAGTCAGTTTTAAGACTCATAGTTCCAGATCAAAAGCGCTGTGGCAGAGCGATGATCTCGTATAAACATGGTTTTCTGGTTGAGACTCTTTCAGACATTTTATAGGAATTAGCTTTATGCCGATGAGTTTTTACTTTACCCGCACAACTTACATTCTTGATGGTGTGGGGAGAAGTCTAATTGTATGTCATGTCTGAGCCAGAACAAGTTTATGCTACCAGGAGAGCCAGTGGTGTACAGCTCCACTGGATGAATTTTGATGAAACCATCAGTACTTGCCGCTGGATCATTTTGCTGATGCAGAATATTTAACATTTTTCTTAGATTTTCTCTTTGTCAAAATTTTTGCATAAGGATGGCAGTACAGAGTGCTCAGTCACTGCAGGATCCTAGAGTTCTAGTTGTCTCTACTAGAGTGAAATCAGATAATCCAAGTAATTGTTTCGTCTTGCAATCCATGAATGAGTACTGATCTGAGCCTACTAACTGTGGAAGTTCAGAGTACAGAGTCCAGCATATACACAGATAATATTTTAGGCCCACATTAGTAATTTCAGTTTTACTTTCCTTTGGTTTTACATATCCAGTAAGCCATGGACCAATTTTTGAAAGAAAGTTGTAATGTTACACTTAGGAAGATCTATTTTCTTCAGCTTAAAAAAAAAAAATAAAATTCAGAAACTATTTCTAGAAATCTGCAAATGCAGTAAAAGCTGCTCTTAGAGTCTTCTGTGTAGAAGTGGGTAATGAAAACATTTGCTTCAAAAGTCTCTCTCCATAATATGACTTATGCAGGAGGCAAAACAGCATGCAGTTTCAATACAGACAGTTCTGTGATGTGTTAATGTGGTGAGATTTTTTTCCTCTATAAATGTAAAGTACTATAAAGGCTTCTATTTCTTCTCTTAATTAAAATAAGCAGTTTTCTTTACTATGTTTCTCTCTCACCACAAGCAAGCAAGATTATTAAAAACCAGTTTAGTTTTCCACTTCTGCTGATTTGATCAGCTTATGAATATAATAAAAGCATGTATATTAAAATAATATTGAGCATGCTCATTAAGGATACATTTTACTGGGGATTAAAATTTATTCATTTATTTTATTTGTCTGAATACCCAAGGACATTTTCTCCTTTCTATCTAGTAATTACAGATGTATATTATTACATACTATAATAGAGGTGAGTTACATCATATTAGAATGTCAACACTAAGCCTGCATTTTTTTGTTTGTTGAAAACAAAGCAGGACACAAGGCCTTTTAAAAGGGTCCTTACCACTTTTAAGAGAACACACTTTATTTGATTGGGATTACTGAGACTTTCAGGTGATAATGAATCTCTGGTATCTAAGAGCTGATTGCTTACGCCATCCTACCATCCCCCAGTTTTCTTTTTTATTTGCTTTTTTTTTTTTTTTTACTCCACAAGCAATGTAGATAATTGAGCAGAACGAGGCAGTCAGTTTTGCTATAAAAATCAGAGCTCTTCATACAGGTACTCACATGAGCCACAGTCATTTAGACAACTTTTGTCTAGAAGTTGACAAATCTATCATCCTGATCTCTTCCATTGAGAAAAACTATCATCCTTGTACTGTTGGCATTAATATTCTAAACAGAACAGGTGTGCTTTTCTGAAAGATGGGAAAACATTTCCTCCCTGAATCACTTTCTTCAGCTTTTGGTTGGACTAAGATTACAACTAGATTCAGTATTTCTGGATTCTCACCTGTGACTCCATCCTTTTAGCCACCTGCGTATCCCTGCACTTGTGTTTAATAAACTTTATGAACAGTTCTGCAATAAGCTGTATTTTTTTGATTTTTCTTGTAACTGTGAGGTTGCAGAGCATGCTAACCAGTTGCAGACATCTTCTAGTCTGAGTGTTGCCACTATTTTGTGTCTTCCTGAAGAATATTGCATAATCTAAGACAGGTCCACAAAGGAAGTTGTATCTAAGACAAAACAGGTTGTAAAAACTTTCTGAAGGTTAAAAAGAGAGAAGCATCTACATAATTTAAAGTTCTATCACTGAAAAATGGAGAGCATACAAAGTTTCAGCAGTTAATTAGTTATGTTTTGCTACATGTTTGCTTGAAAATTCAGCAGTGTTGAGCTCTCCTAGCTGTCAAAAGCTAGATGACATCGGTTCTGTTTCCCAGTGCACGGCATGCACCCGAAGCGATCTTAATTGCTAGAAATTCCTGCGGAATAAGAGTAACGGAGAAATTCTAAACCAGTTCTTAATTTCCTGCTAGTTTCATTGCTTAGTGTGTATAGATGCAAACTGGTTCAGAGAAGGGGAAGAAATAAGTAAAATGTTAAAGTAAATGTTGTCTGAATGTTTTATTGACTAGTCTAGTTTCATGCTTTTTAAAATAACAGTGTAATGACTATAGAAATATCATTTTAGATAGAAGGGTATATAAAAAAGTGAGATTGCCTTTATAAATATTTTATATATTTTAAATCTCAGATTTAAAGTGAGATTGCATTTATAAATGTTTTACATGTTCACTAATTATACAGTCATGAATTCACAATAATTTGCATTATTTGGAGTATAAGAATTCTGCTTCATATCTGAAGTAATCTGAAAAATGGAATTTCGAATATATGTTTGCATCTTTAAATTAGATTATTGTATTATGACATAAACCAACCAACCAACCAAAAGAAGGTATTGGCCTGTAGCATGCACCCTGCAGACTTTGGTTTTTGTGGCTTTCTCCTTCTCAAAGCTGTGTTTTCTCTTAAAGACACTGAATTGAAGTGTGGTGGTCTGAATGCATGTTTCTTCTTCAAGTTTCTCTGAAAATGAAGTATAAAACTCCCAGTTTACTATCTGGCAGAGCAAGACTGTTTTTCAGGGAAATCAAATGCCACTGCAACATCTTCCATGCAGAGAGATGCTTTCTCCTATACTTGGGATCCTACCCCTGTGATAGTGAATAATTTTGTTTTAGTCTCTCAGTGTTGTTTTATGTTTTTCTATTTAAAGAGCATCTAATCTTTAGAGAAAAATGTACTCAGGATTCATGTCGGAGAACTTAACCATGACATGCAGCGCACTTTCAGTGGGTGTTGGCACCATTTTACTGATAAAATCCGGCTCTTGAGGCCCACATGTGTGTAAAGCTGTGCTTACATATATGGCAGAGAGGAAGAAAATTCCATTCCTAAGAGCATTCAGAAGTGGATTGCTCAGATACCAGTAAATTATTTTACTATTTCAAAACATGAAATTGTTTTTGCAATTACATGCAAGTTCTATTGCACTTATTTCAGAAATATGTTTAAAGTGTGGGCCTTTATCAGTTACTACCAGGACTAGAAAGTATTGCTTTATTCCCTAGCTAAACAGAAGTTCTAAATCATGAGACATATCCTTTGCTGGACAGAGGTAGTGACCAAGCCCACATGGTATTTCTTCCAGACACATTCCTTTACAGCTCCACAGATACAGAATTGCAGTGTATTTATCTTTCTATTGCTATATCACATCATCATATTGAAGAGCAAATGTTGGTACACTGTATTCCTAAGGCTGTATTCCTAACACTGTATACTAAGGCTATCTCCTGTCTCTGTGGCCCAGCACTGTTCGTGCTGTGCAAATACACTGAAGGGAACTCTGGTACCAGGTAAAAGAGTTGCACAGGCAGCTGAATCAGCCCAGGCCAAGGGTGATCCTACACAGGTAGGGTTGCAAATGCAATATCTCTCAGCACTATCTGTAAATTTTGATAATTAGGCATACTGTACTTTGCAAATATTGGATGAGATGCTGCATTAGGCCTTGGGAGCAATCAAGCAAATGTTCTGTAGTTAGCAAGCTACTGCTTCTAAATATGTGGAAATGCTAAAAAAAAACTTAGTAATTGTTTCCAGTTGCAAAAGAAGGAAAAAATAATAAGCACAGCAGAACAGACAAGAACAGGGGGACATGAAACAGGTTTGTAAGAATTCAGAATTCCTTCTCCTCTGGCTAAAATCCAGCATATTCAGGAGAATTTGTTTCAGAGTGTCTGAATCTTCTTTTGACTCCGTCCATTGAAACTGTGCATCTGGAAAACCTACTCGCTACTGTTCTATGATTTGGTGATCTCTCTGCATTCAGAATTTGGTGTTTGAACAGAAGACTGTCAAAGGTAATGGGACTCAGATGCTGAAAATATGCCTCAGATGGTATGCTAAAGTCATCAAAGAATTATGGATAAAATTTTGCATATGTGACATAATTGCTAGCATTTACCACACTTCTGGTTGGGATATTTCCTGAAAATACTGGACTATGATTATGTTAGAATGTTAGATTATGTTTATGTTATGTCAGAAGAATTTTTTCTCTTTAAACCATTAGTTTTGCTGTAGGCAATGGTATCATTTTATACTCAACATTTCTACTGAGCTTTTCTGTATTATCACTGTTTATTGGTATTAAAATGCTATTTATGAACAACTTTTAGAGAAAAGAAACATTGAAATGTAGAGAAAAGTTCAATTTTTGTTTCTTTTACACTCATTACTACAATTCAACTCTCTGTAGCCCAAATTGAAGATGAATTTGAAGAAATGGCCAGAAAAAAATTAATGGTGACTAGGTCTGCATGTCTAAAAATTAGATATCCTTCACCTAAAATCATCTGGCTATTAAGAAACCTGATCCATTTATTGAAAAAAAAATAGGCTAGGCTCACATCCTTGTTAGTGTTTTTGCTTTCCAAACTTCATTTAAGTTCTTAATTCACTAAAAGAAAACTTGTCTTCATTTGGTGTGAATTATACCATTGGGACAGAAGACCAGCCAAGACAGTAAGAGACAAAAGATTTTGAAGAAATCTGTAAGGAGCAGAAACCCTGTTTCTTTCACCAATAGGCTTGTTCAAGGTGTTAGACTTTCTTCAGCTAAACAGAACTAAAATAACAGTGTTTGCACTTTCTACTAGCTTGGTTGTAGTAGGTAGTATCCTTTTGCTCAGATTTTCACCTTTCAAATCAGTATATCCTGTAGCAGAGTCTCGGCAAAATGAGAATTAAGGTATCCATACGTACCTCAGAGCAAGGTTATTTTTACTGCGGAAACTCTTTTCTAGTGAAGTGACTGTCACTGAGTTTGTTAGCAAAGAAAGGGCCATTTCCTGCTTCATACTAACATATGATGACTTTCAGTCACCTTGATGGTTTCACAACCCCAATAGCTGTTGTGAACTTCTTATGGAAATAAGCACTAACCCCAGGTATGGGACGGCAGGAATACTTCACACAATATTTATGATCATTTAGAAGTAATGTGATTGTCATTGTGATAAAAAAGACAGTATTATTAACTATAACCAATCCTGTATAATCAATATCAATACAAACTTTGCTCCTAAGCTGCTACCACTTTGCTGAAGCCTGAACTCATAAAAGAGCTTTTGTATATGACCAGTTCCAAAAGTACCTTTTCTTTGAGGTGAAGTCAGATTCCTATAGTGAACAAGCATGGGGACAAAGACACTTGAATTCTAGATTATATGTCAGTACAGATCTCATAGCTGTATCACTTGTTTGGATAAATCACCAGAATCTTGAATATATTACCTGTGGCTAGTGAGTCTGAGATAATATTGGGCTTTTCATCATATGTGTCTGTATACTCTTGAACTTTCTCTCTTAAGCTGTAACTGCTTGTATAAAATAGAAAATAGATTCATCTTTGTAATAATTTCAAACAGAAGAAAGGTCTTTAAAAACTAAACTGCAGTCCTACTCCCACATACAGAGTACTGAAGAATTAATTATCAGTAGAAATACTTCAAAATATCTACATAAAACTTTGACAATCTTGTATCACTGGGTTTTTTTCATACTTACCATCAATATTTCAGGTTTTGCAATTATTTATGTTTTGATTCTTTTTCTATCCTTAATGCACATTATTTTTTCAGCTGATTCCTGCATTGTCCGAAGCTTTCCCTTGAGTGCTGTTTTTAACCATAAACAGTGACCAGGTATTTCACATTTTGTTTTGACTTATAGAAATATAGTCTCTCAAAGTTAAGCCTTATGGATTCATGTACCTTTTGCCTTTTCAAAGGCAGAATGGGTCATGTTGGAAGAGACCACAGTGAGACATCTGGTCCAACCTCCCTGCTCAAGTAGGGGCATCCCAGGGCACATGGCAGTGGATTATGTCCAGACAGTTCTTATATATTTCCAGTGAGGGAGGCTCTACAACCTCTCTGGTCAACCTGCTCCACTTTTCTTCTATGAAATATTCAATTTTCTGTTAGGTTAAGGGTGTGCAAGTTTATTTATTTCACTTAAACTTCATAAACCCTGTTGGCTATGTGGGTGGAACAATGACTAATGGGAAATATCCAAGGACTTTTCCATGGTGACTCCCTTCTTTGAGCTTTGTACTTGGAAACAGTTCCTGTCAGTATTTCACTTTCTCCCTTAAAGTGATAAAAATAACCAGAAGCAGAAATGCTTCTTACTTTCTCTATTTAAAAGGGTTTCTCAGCTTCCACTTAAGAAAATACTTACAAAATTTATCTTAAAATTTCTCCTGTTAAATGCCTAGCACTGTGTAAAATCTTAATTCGTGCAAAAAGAGAACTTCCTTGCCTGGACAGCTGTGAAGTCAAGCAGCAATGATACAGCATGCCTGTTTTTCCCAGACACAAGGAGACCCTGCAGTGAAACATCATAACCTAAAGCTCAACACTGCACAGCTTTCCATACATAGGATTGCTGAATTTGTAATATTATATATGTGTCTGTGTGTGTGTGTGTGTGTGTGTGTGTATGTGTTTGTGTGTGTGTGTATAAAAAGATGTCACAATTGTTTGTTTGTTTGGGTTATAGATCATCATCTTCCTCTGATGTGGTGTTTATGTAAACAGGACAATGGATCCAAACTGATCATTTAAACTTTTGGGATGTACTTAACATTAGGTTAGATTCGTTAGCATTGTTGATCATGTCCCCAGACATGTAGAGAACTTTTGAGCTGCTTAACTTTCTAATGAAAAACATTAGATAGAGCAGTAGCAGTTAACATACCTAACAACAGATTAATTAGAACACCTTACTGTAGTGTTCTCATTAATAAATTGCATATCCAACTTTATACATGATGATTTTACATTCACAATGATTGTGAAATTATTATAATAATTTGTAAAATCTCCTTCTTCAAACTGTGTTTGAATTGCATCACCATGTCAAATAAAAACATTACTTTATCATACCCATAATGCAATCTGACACATTTGAGTCAGCAATTTGGTGGGTAGAATGCTTTTGGTGACAGTTCCCATTCAGCATACTGACAAATTCATTGAGAGTCTGGCTCAAAAAAATCAGTGTGTTTCAAGACTTTCAGCAATGTCTAAGGGATTATGACTTGAGCAATCTTATGTGCAACAGCACTTACTGCAAGACAGTAATAACTTTAAAAAATAAAGATTTGGAGGGAATGAAAAGTTAATTTTTTTCTTCTTGTGGATTTTTCAGGCCACTGAAAATGGAGTTCTGTGAAAATATTCAACCCATAGTATAAATATAGCGAGCATAAATTATTATAATCTTGATCTAGTTGGTTTTTTTTAATAGTAGCTGAGTATCTTTCCCAAGGGCCTCTTTTGTCTGTTTAAGGCAAACCAGAGACTCAAATGTAAAATCCAATATATAGCCTTATTACAGTTTGTCACAACTGAAAGTCTTGAATGCAGAAATAAGGACACTGATTACTATAATGTATACATTCCTTTTCTTCCGTCCCTGATTCTCTTCTGTGAATGGTACTAGTCATCAAATAAGACTGACAGCTAAGACAAGATTGCTGTTTAATCCCTCAGCAAGTTTCCATTTGATACAATTTCAGAAAAAAAAAATGGTGAACCGGAATTGTTATTATTTGATGTCTAGAACTAACTGTCTTTACACAGCCAGAAGTAGAATTATCTAATTATTCAGGTAAAAATGACATGTTAAATAGTCGGAGTACTATGTACCTGTATACACCTGCCACAGAGGTATCACTGTGAAGGATTTAAGTATTCTGACTAGCAAATTGATAATTTAAACTGAACAAATGACTGGGAGTTTGTCACTCAGAATCATCATAGGAAGAATCAGAGTAAGCACAACTAGCATCCATTCACATAGTAGCTGAAAGCTGTTATTTATTAGGGATGCTTTTGAGGTACTGAGACAAAGAAATTAATTCCCATTGCTAAACCCATGACCTCATTCCCAAGATTTCTGATCATTGGTGTTAAGAGGGAAGAGGTCAAGAGAATTCCACACAAAAAAGGATATGTGTATGTTGGGGAGAGATTATTTTTAAAATCAGGATAAGGAAGGACCATATACACAAACATGAAGCAGTTTGCACATATGGATTTAGCATTGAGAAAACCCTGAGAATGTATACAAACAGTGCTATAGTTTTCAGTCTGTGCAAAATTATTTTTAATTGAGCAACAGCTATTAAGGCTTAGGCTGCACAACTGAAGGAGCAGAATGATGCTTACAATTGTTCTTTCTAAATAATTTAACATCACTAGTCACTTTCAGGGAATAGCCTTTATATGAGCACTCAGAGTGCAGGTTAGAAAGTGCATGATCCCCATATTGACTCTTTCAATGCAGGAGTGAAAAAGCACACACAGAAAGCTGGAAACATGTTAAGAATTTACCAGATGCAGCAACTGTTCTTGCAGAACTTCAGTTTCTCTTCAAGCTAAATGCACAGGTCCTTTTCAAAGGAATTTGTAAAGAACAAATCACTTTTGCAGTGAAGTCACATGCAGTGTCACAACCACTAAAACAGTCTCTTTGTCAAATCCTCTCATCAATCTCCTTCCTAACAAGTTTACTTTTGCCCAAGTCCTCATCTGCACAAATTGTCTAAATAATATTTTGGGAAGAAAGATGGGCTACATCCTCTCTTTATTAAGTGTCTAACTTTAGACAGCCACTCATGTCTTTAAAGGGTCTAAAGAAGTGAGCTCAGACCACACATTTATTCCTTAAGAAGCCCGTTCTCTGTCATATGCTCCCATCACCTATCTGCAAGTCATATGTGAAATTTGGCCCCCAGACCACCTCTAAAGTGCACTCAACATATGGCAAATCCTTTGGCAAGCAACTCCCTTAAGCATATTTTAAACTGTATACACATAATTTTTTATTTCTTCTTCATCTTATAGAAAGAATTTGAAAGCTGAACAATTTTTCATAAGTAGTTATTTAAAATAGAGTGATACTAGCCAAGCCATCTGTCTTGTTTCAGTTTTATCCTGTTGCCTTATTAACTCACATTTTATGTTACTGGCTATAAATATTAGACAGAAATGTATAACTAAAAGGGACTTTAACAAGGAAGATTAGGTAAATAAGAGAAAAAATACCAGTAGGAAAAGTGAAAATGGAAATAGAAGAAAAGACTGAGAGACAGGAAGAGAAAGAGTGGTAGAAAGGGAAAAGAAAATGTTGAAGCAGTGTATTGTTGTCGCTATTTATAGCATATTGTAATTAACTATCCCATAACTCCCCAACTGCAGAGATGCTGGGACTATTTCAGCCCAATTTTCATATCTCTACTACTTGGCAGATACTATTAAGCTCAAATTAACATGACTAATTAAAAAAAAAAAACCTTTATTTTGGAATGCCTAGACCTCATATATGACAAACGCAGTAGCTTGAGATGCAAATAAATTAAGAAAATTGAAAAGGAACTGTTCAAGAAAGGCTTGAATAATTGCTGCCAATAATCTGATTAAAGGCTTGAACCCTCTTATCTTGTACATGTAAACTTGTACTTTGTTTCTGTATAAGACTTGTCTGCATGTAAGAACTGTATGATTATATAATTAGCCAGAATTGCAATGATACTGATGTTATGTCCTCCCTCATACAGAGACAGTTTCATTCCAATCACATTTTAACAGCAAGGGAGATCTCCCAAAATACCCAATTCAAAGAGCTGCTCTCCCTTTAAAACCTGCGCAAAATTCAAATACAGTCTAAACACTTTGGAGGTTGTGGGAAATATTTTTGCATACTTTTGTGTCTTTTTTTTTTTTCCCCAAATGAACAATGAGCTGTTATAAAGTGGCAGGTGTTCATAGTGGCAGGCATATGTGACTCTAAGTCCTGTTTTCATATGTATAAAACAATGTCCTATTACAGTATCATACAGACTCTCCAGGGGAGAACATATACACAAGGCAAAACAATGGATTTTGAGACTGGTTCTTCAGAAAGGCAAAACTCAGATTTTACAGTTTGATAAAGTCATGGAACTCCCAGTAAAAGGAGGCTATATATCACATTAGAGGATAGAACATACAAAAATTTTTTTTCCTTTGCTTACCGGTATAAACAAAAGGAACTCATCTCAAACTGAGGAATTTTTAATAAGAATGGAATTTCAGTGCTGTGCATTGAGATAAAAATATAACATCATGTTCATAATTTAGAGAAGCATGTGAAAGTAATGAAAAGAGGCTAAAATTATCATTATTTTATTGATACATTTTATAAAACACAGTATTTTTGTATCCAAGTGTCAGGGTTTGACACTGGCACAATGCCAGTGTCCCCATGAAAATGCAACCTATCAATTGAATGCTGTGAAATGCGATCAAGAACAGAGAAAAGCAGGCCAAACTTAATAACAAGGGAAAAACTTTATTACACTACTACTACTACTACTACTATAAAAGAAAAAAGGAAGCAAAAAAAACACACACAAAATTCAAAATGAAAACCTTTCAAAACATTCCTCCTCCCACCACCCTTCTCCAACAAACCACAGTGAGACACATTTGGACACTTAATCAAGTCTTCACTCTTCCACATAATCAATACTGAGTCCATCAGGGGAGAGAGGAGTCTCCCTTGCACCATAGACCCCCAGGAAACACAGCTGCCACCTCTTGTGTTTCCATGTCACACATGGCACTGCCCAGACCCACCGGCCAGTGTGACACTCTCCTCTCCATGTCACAGTGCTCTCACCACCGTGCATGGACAGAGACTGCTTATAGGGCCTTATTAGGATGCTTTGCCAAGGACCAACAGGAACAACAGTCCAGTGTCTCATTTTGGGACTACAGTCCCTCCCATTTTCCCTGGGGCCGAGGATCCAAGAACAGAGATTGTCTTCTCTTCTTCTCTGAAGACGGAGGGCATCCTCACACCCTCCTCAGCCTTTCTCTGTTCATTCCTGAACTGGTAGTTGCTGAAGGAGTCTCTTGGCTTACCATTGCATCCCCCTAAAATGCAGTCTCTCTTGTAGGAGAAATTGGTTCAGTCTATGGCTGACAAGAAGAGTCCAGCCAAAAGCAACTCCATCATCTCCCCCCAACCTTCTTTCCCTAACATCTGAGGTCCCAGGCTGTCTCTCTTTCCTTCAAATTGAGGAGGAGTAATATTTCACAAAGCCTTCATTTCACAGGAAAGGGTTAAAAGTCCCAGACTCCCCAGACAGCTGAAATCATGGCCCAGGACTCCATCTCTTGTCTCCCACGCTGGACATCTTCCCCCCCTTCTCCTTCTCCTCTGCTGGCAAACTCCCAGGCGTCTGCAGGCTCTCTATCTCTTTCCCTCTAGGCTGGGGTGGGGAACAAAGACATCTCAGATGTTCTCCACCCTTCCATCCACAGGAGCTGGCCCAGCTTGGTTCCCGATCCTTCACCCCCTGACCTACTTCTCCAGGCCAGGTGGCTCCCTTCCCCCACCCAACTCGTGGCTGGGTCTGCACCCTCCGATGACCCGAACCAAAGAGAGCGAGTGCTCCTGGGAATTCCGATTTTAACCCCTCTGTGTTCTCAGAAGCGTGTCCATCTTCAATTGGTCACCCCAAGTGTCAGTATCCAAACCTGACCCCTGACTGGACTGACCTCTTCCTTCCAAAAAAAAATTCTTTTTCCGTGTCAAACCACAACACCAAGGCAATTACTCTGGGCTGTAAACTGTGGGTTTTTTCTTCTCTATTTGTTCTTGTGGTGGCATTGAGATGCATGTAAGAAGACTACAAAGAGTACACATTTCATATGTTGAACCTGATGATCTCCAAGGTCCTTTCCAACCTAGTTGATTCTGTGATTTCATTTAGGTGGCCTTTAAACCTTTCTTTTCATAGGAGCATGGGAGTACCTAGAGAAACCTACCCGCTTTGAGAAAACAGAAAATATCTATGAAACTAAAGGTGGCCTTGAGATACACAAAGTTTCTATTTCTTCCCTCCCCATTCTCAGCTCAAGGTAGCCAGTGTCATGTTACATTTCCCAAATGTTCAGCAAGTCCAATTGGTATAGAGTAGATAGTATTCCTGAAAAATCTTCTTTCAGGTAAAGTAGGAATTGGGTAACTTTCATTTTCCAATAAATCCCACAGTTTTCAAGTATTAATAAGTAGGGAACTGAATATCACAAAGGAGACTAGCAGCTTTACTGGGAGAGCAAAGCTTTGGCAGAGAGGCCGGCATCATTTTCCTAACATAGAAAGTAAGCATATCAGGGAAATGAGCAGAGGAAAAATCCACTTTTACTCTCAATATAAGCAAAACCTTATGTCTTCTGGAAAAGCAATAAACTATTATGCCAGTCATCAGGGTCAACTAATCAGCAAAGGCTGTGATGGTAGAGTGGTAGAGTGACATACTTTTGAATAATTTTGAAGTAGTCATCTGTTTGGAGGTAACATTTCTGAAATAATATGTAGTCTAGCTACCTGAACACAGAGGGAATTCTTATGAGGTCATCAAGCTAAATTCTCTGTGGTAAGGTGTGAATATCTGAATGTTTAAATGTGCTCCTTAAAATTCCAGTTTAAAGTCAAAACAGGACTATTACCATCGTCCCCATAATAATCCCATCAGCTGGGATATGAAGACAGGGATCCTGTAGTTTTTTCTAATGCATAGTTCCACAGACAGTGAGACCATTAGATGCATGTCTGCAAGTGTCATGGCCCTGCACAGATGTTCCCAGGAACTGCTGCTTCTCCTGGTCTTCTGTGGAGTCCCATCATGGCTCCTCCCTCCCTGTCTCATTTCCAGGCTTTATAGGAGGTGGCAGATTTCCAGTTGCCATGGCACTGCTCTTGTGGGCAGCTCTCCCTTCAGCACACTAAAAAACACAAGCTTTGTGTTCTTGGAGTCAATCTTTTAATCTGTTGGTGTTGCAGATGTTTACAAGAGAAAAGGGCAGAAATTTTCAAAGCAGCGATACATTTCATTTTGCAGTGTTTGTGTGCCGGGGAGAATAGGGGATTTGCGGTTTTTTTTTGAGGGAGTGGTTTGTTTTATAGATTTGGGGTTTTATTTTGTGTTGCTTTGTTTGGTGTATTTTTGTCCAAGGGTTCCTCAGTATTTAGGAATGAAATTTGTTTAGATAATTGTTGGGAATAAGCTGCACAGTAAATTCTGTGTGTTCACAGGTGTGCAAAGACCCACAAGCAAAACAGCAGATGTTCCCCTGGGATGCACAGGCTATGCAAAATCCTCGCAACACTTCTGTCTTATGCGGCAATACGCAGAGAGTTAGGGGAAAGTAAGCAGGAGAAATTAAGATGCCACTTTTGTGTGTGCTCATAGGATTGTTCTTGCTGGGGTCAAAAAGGCTGTCAGGGAAGCATGTGAACCTGTGACTACATGTACCCAGTATTGTTTAAACAGCACCTACCTCCTGAGGACCACAGGTAGTAACCTGGACCAGAGGTTGCAAGAGAGGTTATTCAATAGCCCAAACCCCAATTCCAGTGAGTAGCGCTCAGGAAAAGATCAAAAGAGGTAGTGTGATGTTAAGTCCAAGCTGTTACTGCTTCTGAAGACATGAGGCTATCACAGCTAGAAAGAAAATCAGAAAGAGTTTATGTCTACAAGTAATACAAGGGACATAAACTTGTAGTTTCTGCAGACAAAGTTTGGTTAACAGAAGGGGATATGTACAGTTGTAGCAAAGTGTGTTTCCCAAGTAGTACTGCTGTATTATCAGCAACTGTGTGGTCACCAAGAGCCTCAGTGACATGATGGAAACAGATGGAACATGCCAAGATTTATGAAGAGATATCCAGTTGATCTCCTATCTGTAAAAAATTTTAACACCTTCCAGTTTATAATCCATTCCAAAAACATGATGCACAGCTATGATTTTTCCTTGCAGAGGATACATCCTGTTTTTACAATGGATTTTTACAACAGTAAGTGACTATTGTAGGTTTCTTGATTGATGTCAAGAGAGGTGTCTTGCTGCTGCAAGGAGTTTTACCATTACATTGAATTGTCTATTGTGACTCTGCAATTAATTATTTAATGTAATGATCAGAGTAAAATTGTTATATACTGGGAGATCTGATTAGATCACTGTTGTAATAATTTTGATCTGTTTTGTAAACATATTTACCCACATGGAATATATGCTTTGGCTATGTCCCACAGGAATCTGCTTCACACTTTGAAACAGAATGGTTCCATTATTTAAAATGTTGTATTTCATAATTTCTTTTATTTAAACATTAATTTAAGCATTGAATAATATCTCTCTTGCTATCTCAGGTTTGCTGTTCCTTTTCCTGTGCGCCACAGGAAACACAGTCAAATGAGGTATAATGTTTCATTTGATGATGGATGATCACAGCTATAACCAAACCACTGGATTATCACACAGGTCATGATGAGAAATTCTAATCATATAAAAAAAAGTCCAATTTTACAATCAAAGCTTTGACAGGCTTGATATTTTCCTCTGTCACATTGGTGATAATAATACTGAGGTATAAAAGGCAAAATATGAATGTCTAGTGTTAATCCATTTCTTTCAGAGTTGTGGTTTATATTACACAGGCTTTATTGTTTTCCATTAAAACCAATAGGGTTTTTTCTTTAAGTCCAGCAATCACAGGACTTAGTCCCTTGTGATTTTTCTCTCTGTTTTCTAATCACTAAGCTACCTCACGTGTTGAGCAAAGCAGTGTGGTTACACCATTACTCTGCCTAAGCAAACTGTGACTATAATTGAAACAGAAACTGCTCAGTAAGAAACTGCCAAATTAATCTGTACTCTTTTCTGTTATAGAAAAAGAAAAAAATAACTCGAGATACTGTTATTAGCATTGCTGATGTCATGACTTCTGTTCACAACTACCATTGCATGAACATGATTGCTGCAATTTGACTGCTGGGAAGTCGTGTTACAAGACTCACGTTGTAGTGGGCTGTTGAGCAGTTTCATAGCATATTTCTTTCTTCTCTGTGACACAGAACAATACAGAACTAATAGTGCTATTAGTGTAAGTACATCCATCTCCAATAAAGGTAGCATAATAAATGATTAGCAGGCCTTCTGGCAAAGAACTTTCAATTAAAGGCACACAAGTAAACAAAGCACAAGTCAGGAAGGCATCTGCTCACAGGTGGAGTACTTCCCAGAACAGATGAGTTGTCAAGACCATCTCAAAAAAGGAAGGGAAGGAGAATAAAATTTTAGTTTTTTACAGTTTCTTATAAATCAGTATATGCAGTATTCTTACAAAAAGAGATGAAGTAGGGACTGGGTAACTCATTAATCTCTGACAGAGCTGTAAATATGGAAAATGGTGAATAAAATAAAAATGCAGATGTAGGTTGGTAAGTCACCAGTTTCTGGTGATTTTTCACATAAATATTATTAAAGTTCAGCAGTAGCTCTGGATCTCATGCTTTCTAGTTTATTCAGCATTTTCCTAGATTATGCTCAAGTTCTGAAATTAGTCAGAAAACCAAACTATTTCACTGACTTTAGAACAAACAGAACTAAAACTGAGGTGCTCCTTTAGATCTGCTTTGGTAATGATCACTGATTGAGTGTCAGGGATGCTTCTAACTACAAGTAAGTCAAAGAATATTGTTACATTCGAGCTTTATTCTCCTAGTAAGACACACAGTGTATCTTTTGCAGGGTCATGAGAACAACACATTCAATCAGTCAATATGAGAAAATAATTTCTCAGAGAAAAGAGGAAATCTGGGAGGTTCACAGCCGATGCAGTTTTTAGCTGGGTTAGATGGTCAGAAGTATCCAAGGAATCTGGAAAATAAGCTGGAGCAACTGCTGGCCACCCCTTATGAGGGCTGTAGTGTGGCATGGGTTGTTTAGGAGGATCAGCCCATGTCCTTCTTTCTTTGGGCACCCTGGAAATTTTAGGAAGTAGCCCATCTGTTACCTGCATACCCTCCAACTTCATAACAGTTTGAGATCTTTGGGTGAAGAGCAGAATACATGTTTAGGAAGTGTGATAGGTATTTCTATTACCCTTTCATCATAGGTGTCGCACTATAAATTTCACTAGTGTAAAGCAAACACAACATATCACTAATATGTCACAAAGAATAACTGTTTTTTACAATTTAAAATACATAATTTTCCTAATACATTACTTTTGTAGCTATGCCTACTACCTATGGAAAGAAGGATTTCCCTGGGAAAAAAATTCTCTTCTCAATATGATGTTGCTTCTGTATTTAAATTGTAGTTTATATCTGGGGAGGGGAGGATACAGAGAAAATATGAGAGAAAGAGAGCTTTTTTTTTTTTTTTGGGTTATTATGTGGAAGATTTTGCATTGTTTTTTTTTCAAAAGGCCAGTTCATCACAAATATGAATTATTTCAAAATAGTAGCTGTGAACTGAAGACTTCAACCATTTGCTGAAAACACGACATGTTTTAATAGTATTCATGCAATTACTGAGCTTTACAGAAACAGCAACCAGTGCCAACCAGCTAATCAAAAAGTAACCTCTGTACTTGAAAGTGAATATAAATTTTTTCCACATTTCCTACGGGATCATTATCTCACAGCTAATCACACAGATCAAGTAAAAATGGAATTTAATTGACGTCACTTCATGCTAGAATCTTAATGTAGCCAGAAAATATATGCCTTAGGAGTTTGCTGATCTTAGTGATTTCTGTGGTCTCTTATCTTTATATACATAAACTGGATAAGAAAAATAAGGAAATATGCTCAGTAATGTGTTCCAAATAAATTCTGTCTCATGAAAGCTGTATGTAAAAAGTAAGGAAAATTAGTTGTCTTTCCTTAAACAAATCTGTAAATGAAAAGGCAGTAATCCTATTTTGCTGCTTTTAAATTAAACTCTCCCTTGTTTGGCACTATTTCTAACATACTGGATGTAACACTGTGCTGAAGAATGCATTTGTGGTAATAGGAGCGTTAAGTGCTAATGTTGTATAAACACAATAGCTCAGCAAAAGGGAGGAAAAGAATATTCTGAACTAGAAGGGACCCGCAATGATCATGTGTTAAAGTAACCAGCTTTTCTGCTTTAAAATGTTAAAACCATTCTTAAAGTTATAATTGCTATAAAATTAATATGAGATTTCATACTGTCATTAACCCTTATTATGTCAACAGTATTTCTTTAGTGATTATTAATCCTGTGTACAGTTCACAATTACAAATCCTCTGGTAGCATATAAATGTATTTTACACTGTGGAGTGCAAACCACAGGAGTCTTCATACCACCTCGAAAAATCTAAACATGATGCCATGTCCTTCCTCACTTTTCTCAGGGAAGCACTGCTTCTTCATGACCCAGGCAATTCTGTACTGGGAAGTAAGGACTTCTTTAGTTAGGACACACACATGTAAGTTTGAAGCCTAGCATTATTTAGGTCTACATTTTTGTGCTAATATTTATTTTTATTTTTAATTTTGACTTTTTATTATCAGTCGCATCACTTACTGCACTTTCTTGTTTTACCTGAGAAATTGAAGTACCAATGGAGCCTGAAAAAAAGTTGTTTCTGCCTTTCCAGTCTGGGTGGGAAGCACAGTCTTACGAGAACAATGAATCCTATTTTGGTATCCAAAATCACTTACATAGGTCAGGAGGAGATCCAAACCTCTGCATTGTATTTCTCAGAATGAGAGAATCAAAGACTGACTGGCACTGGAAGAAATGTCTTGAGGTCATCTAGTCCAGCACTCCTGATCAAGCAGGGCCACCTAGAGTGTTGGTCTGGATCATGTCCTCATGGTTTTTGAATATCTCCAAAAATGGAGACTCCATAACCTCCCTGAGCAGTCTGTACCAGTGCTTAGTCAACCTTACAACACAAAAGTATTCCCTGATAAGAGGAACCCTTCAGTGTTTCAGTTTTTCATTGCCTTTAGGCCTGTCACTGAACGTCACTGAGCCTGGCTCCATCTTCTTTGTACCTTTCTTTGGGATGTTTGTATCCATTGATAAGATTCCCTTCAGCTTTCTTTTGTCCAGCTGAACAGCCCCAGCTCTTCCAGTTTTCAGAAATCAGACACTTCCAGTTGCCACAATCAAGGCTTTTTGGGAGTGGTATCACAATGATGCCACAGCATGTGGAACTTCTGTAAGTCCAGTTTAGTTGAGTATTACCTGACATGATTCTCTTCCAAAAAGGGTACATCTCGCTTGCTCCAAACTTCTGCTATGGTCTCTGCAATCTGAGAACTCCAGAGGCCATCCTCTCTAGTGAAGACTGAGCATCATTCAGCAATTCAGTCTTTTCCATGTCTTGCATAACCAGGTCCTTTCGGGCAACAGACCCTCACCTTTTCACCACCTATGTACTCATATGCCTATTAAAAGTACTCACCCTTCTTGGTGAGTCTTTGACATCCTTGACATCCTGTCCTAATTCCCTTCTTGGATGTTTGAACAGTGTTTCTGTATTCCTCTACATTTATCTGTCCTTGCTTCCACCTTTTAGATGCTTCCTTTCTGTGTTTGAGTTTGGCCAGAAGCTCCATGATGATGTAGGCCTCCTGTCATTTTTACCTGGAGGCACTGCTCTTGAGTTTGGAGGAGGCAACCCTCGAACATTAACCAGCTAACTTGGGCCTGTCTTCTCTTCAGAAGATCATCCCATATGACCCTTCCAAGCAGATCTTTGGACAGGCCAGAATCTGCTCTCCTGAAGTCTAGGGTTATTATCTTGCTTTTTACCCTTTTCACTGGCCTCAGGGGCCTAAGCTCCACAATTACTTGATCACTGCAGGCAATGCTGTTCTTGAAACACTCAATCACAAAGAGATCTTAAGACACTCATTCATGACACTTTCAGATTCACATTTCCAAAAAGCTCCTAGTTATTGGTGAATATAAAATCTAGCAGAGCATCTTTCCTTGTTAGCTGAGCTGGTTTTGGTTGAGTTTTATTCAAAATGAGGTTTCAAATATGGACAATACAGACATATTCTGATTGCTAAAGCCATTTTCTTGTGTGACCATTCAGATGTCAGTCTGGAAGTTGGAGTCACACCATCCAAGATTTTAACTGCTGGGACCAAAGCTCCTTTGCAGTGAGTGGTTCCAGTGAACCAGCGGTGCCCTGTTTGACTCTCTCCACACCTCACACCCTCACTGTCTGACATGTTTCTGTTCCTGGCTTGACCCTGGGTTCCCATAGCAGAGACCTCTGATTCCTCCAAGTAATAATTGTGGAGAAGCAACAAAATAAGAGCACGATCTGGGTGCTCCAGGATTAAATAATCCTGGACTCTGAAAAAAGAAACCCCTGACCCTTGCAGTCATTGCACATTCTATTCACACACCCTTCATGTCCTTTTCATGTGCCTCTTGGTCCGATGGTTTTATTTATCCTGGGCTCTTCTCACTGCAGAGGCTCTGTGTGGTGGCTGGCATTCCAGGGCTGTGCCCTTTGTTAGGCAGAAGGTCAGTGCCCCAGCACAGTTCATTGCTTGGGGCTGCAGCTGTTTCCCACCAGCCAGAGCACAACCTGCAGCTTGCACTCCAAGCTACCTGCACTAGGTGTGTTCTGCAAGATTGATGATCTAGAGTAAGTTTAATTTCAGGATGTCCTGTTAGTAGATGATTGTAATTGTTGAGGCAGATAATGTCAATGTGGGGTTCTGGAGAAAGCAGTTCCTGACAGGAGAACTCACCAGTGGTATTCCTTGTCATAGGCAAAGGCTGCCAATCTCCACTTATTGTCTGTATCTTGTATCTGCAGGAATTTACTTCCTAGGACCTATGGGGCTAACAGGAATATTTCCAGAAGTCTGTGTTTAAAATGATTCTTCAGCTAAAGATAGAAATAAAATGGCAGATAAACCTAGTAAAAAGAGGGGGAGAGTGTAATTTCTCTAACACAGGAGTACATTATGACAGAATGAAAGAACTATGTATGTGAATCAAATCAATATGTGCTTTTAAAGTTTGATACCAAAAAGATTAGCTAAGTCTGAGCCTTTTTCAGTGGGTGAGTCTGCTTCCTCAAAAGAATTCACTGGTGACCAGCAATCCTTCATTAAATAAACCGCTGTTGACCTGGGACAACGTTATTGTATTTTACAATACTGATAAGGTTGCCAGGCATAAACTACCCTACAGGTGTAGCAAGTACAACAGGTGAGCAGCTCTTTACTTCTCTGAAAGCAAAATGGATACCCAAATCCAGTGTATAAAAATATACACTTGAGGATTTTTTCTCATCAGACCTCCAAGAGGGAGGAAAGTTTTTAAAGAAGTCTACTGTGATGTTTATGTAATCAGCATCAGTTTGCATTACTTATTTTTCTAGTGGTTATTTGTTTTAAAATAAATTCCCTGCTAAAATAAGTAATATATTTACATGAAGATATTTCTAGAAAATGCCTATTTTCCCTGGCCCCAATGTTACCTTCATTCTTAGTTTCACACCTGTCAAAACTGATTTATTACAAACTACCCAAACAATTGAATTGCTTGGACTCAGGAGGAAAATGTATTTTGTTATTGCAGCAGAAATATTTTATGCATTTTTTTGGTCTAAATAAAATACTCAGCTGACAATTATGTGAATACAGGAATTGAGAAATAATAATAATATGCTTGTATATCAAACTGGACTAGAAGAAACCCTATGGCTCAGATCAAGAAAACTTCAGATCAGGTTATTTAAAGGACAACTTACATATTCTAGTTCAGCTAAATGAACATGAGATCTAAACCCCCCTGTATTTCCATGTGAATTGATATGTGCAAGTAGCCAAGGTGATCACCAAACCACAGCTGAAATGCGGTGAGTAGATTTATTTCATTAGGTCACTAACTGAAGAGTCCCTACACACCACAGTGCTGTAGAAACACAGGAAACAGAGTTGCAGGTGCAGTTAGGCTTGACTTGACCCCAGTGGGGCTGAGGACCCACTGCCTGCCCCGGGATACCCGCGGGCCTCATGCATGTGCAGTTCATCACAATGCTGTGCTTTCTGACCACTGAGATTTTTGATCTCTTTCCCAGCAGGACACTCAAGACTGTCTGTGAGAAGTGCCTCTTAAATTTCTGATAGCTTCTCTTTCATCTCTACAGAAGTTCTGCCTCAAAACAGACAGAGGATAATCAGCATTAAATATGTGAAGTTTCTCTCATGGATATTCTTAGTCTGCCCAGCCACAAGACACTTAGAGCAAACCTATCATTCTCCTCATCAAATCTTGCATTTTTAACTTTTTCCTGCCAATATTACTCTATTTGCCAAATGCTGTATTAACTGAGATGAAATATGTTTTCAAAATACCATATGAAGTGAAGAATGTGAGTGAGCTGACACAGGCAGGCAGCCAGAACAACCACAAAACCATGTCTGAAATGCAAAGAGTAAGTTTATTTCATTACTTCGCTAACCAGGGTGATCCCAAGGCAATGCCTTTGCAGCGACAATCAAGCAGGAGCACAGGCACTGTCAGGCTCAGTCCAAGCTGCCAGGTGGCAGGCAGTGGCTCTGCTGCTTCTGCCAGTTTCTTAAGGGTCTGTGCACATGTAGTTTACCACCATGATGTGATCTCCTCCCAGTTTTCTATGATCTCTAAACTTTGATCCTCTTTCCCCCCAGAACAGGATCCTTGAGCAGGTCTGTGAGACTGCCTCCAGGTCTCTCCAAACACCTATGCTGTCTCTACAGGGAAATTCTATTCCTCAAAACAGACAGAAGATAAACAGCAGTGGGTATAATATATGGGGTTCCCCACACAGTTATTCTCCAGGCCTTGGCATTCCCAGCTGCAGTCACTTGAGCTAATCTACCGTCCTTCTTACCATTCTTCCATTTTTGACCCTTTTCTCCTAACAGAGGGATTTTGTAGGGTAGCCTTACATTTTGATTGATTTCTTTTTATAAATATCAACAATGCAATTGCTTCACAGCATAAATAAAAATCCAGGGCCGCAGAAAGTATTGTGTTGGATCAGATCAGTGTTTCAGCTCTGACCAAGAAGGGCTTTAGGTATCTCAAAGGGACACGTTGACATGGTTATCTTTGGAACAGTCTGTTGCAAATCATACTATTCAGTAATCTGACTCAGGCCCCCAAATGGTGAAGCTTATATTTTAAATAGTAACCAGCCTGCAATGGTGGATGATCATACTATTCATATTGATGAGGACAGTAGAAAGAACAGCATTTTACTCACTTGATAAGGGTGGTAGAACAAAACAACATTTTACTCTTATCAAAAGAAGGCAACAGTGTAGCCTTGGAGAAGCTGACAAAGTAGAAGTTGAGCAAAATGATGATATTGCATTTACTCAAAAACAAGGATCGAGGAACAGCCACTTTGAAAGGACATTATGTGCTGGAGACCACTAAAGAAGATCTCAAAGAACCATATAAGGACTTCCATGTAAATTGAAATAATATATACACATCAAGTAAGCAGGGGTATTTCATGAATATGTAATCAGTGTGTATAAAAAATTAAAACTTTGTTTACCCAATCCTAGGACAATCAATTAAAGAAGACTAAGAATAAAGAAGATTTCTGATTTCTAATACTCCAAACTACATTAGAAAGTTTCTATCTGGCCGATTTCAGTATCAATATAAATGCATAAATCCACCAAATCTACAGAATTTTCTGGACAGTGTCTCCATTCAAATAAAGTGTACAAGACAAAGTAAATATATTACCTGGCAGAAGTACCTGAATAACTTATTTTTTTTTCAGTTGCATGTCTACTTTTTCTTTTAATAGGATCATAGACTGGTTTGGGTTGTGAGGAATGTCCAAGATCATCCAGTTCCAACCTCAATACCGCTTGTGTTTTCTACGTGTCCTGAAATTAAGAACTATCCAAAGCTTACAATGAGTTTGTAAGGAACATCTTAGGATGTGTCCTATTCCTGCTACATCCTGTTAGAGGTGTCTGAAAATAGTAGCAGTAGTTTTGTGTAAGAGCACATTACCATTATTAACTAAAAGCTGCAGCTGTAGTGATATTTCTGCTGTGTTCTGTATGGAGCTGAGTAATGTCCAGCACACCACAAGTCAATGACATTAAAATCTACATTTTGAGAGAGAACATTATAATATCAGGTAATTTAACTGACTCATTACTTTCAACAGTATAGGAGTTATTGCATAAAGAGAAAATCTATGTTCCTTCAATTTCCTGTTATGATCTGGTATGTAGGTGGCTTTGCTCCTTGTCCTCCTCATAGGTCAGCTGGGGCAAAGACAAGCCCTTCACACTCTCAGAGCACTCATCTCTGTTTGCAACAAATAATTTATAAAAGGGGTAAAGGTATTAATTATCCTAAGCAAAAAAAAAAAAAGGTTATAAAGGGCCAAGTGAGTCCCTCTAACTTGAAGAAAAGGCATCAAACTAGAAGATGGAACAAACCTAGAAAGGCACAGATTGCAATTTTACAAGCAAGCACAAAGAAAAACTCATACTCTTAAAATTTGCCTGCTAACATCAGGGCGATCATCTATTTTAGTTTTCAATTGAGAGTTGTGTGGGAAGGCTCAATTTTGCTGGCTGTGCTGTACCAACAGGAGCTCCCCTGCGGGTGGTGCTCTGGCCGTTCTGCTGTGCTCTGACACCCCGGGAGGCTGCGCAGTCCTGCGGGGCACTGCCACGCTGGGACAGCCAAGGGCTCCCTTCCACACTTGCCATCAAACAAATCTTCATCCTTTTTAATTTTCTTCTCAGAAACCTAGCGTAGCCTCTGGTATAGTAATTTACCGATTTTTTTCTATAGGTACCTCTTATGTTAGCAGCTTTTTACCATGATCAGTGGTTATTTGATGCGTGATGTATTTTTATTTCTGCAAGACTGACTTCTCTGCTCCCACTTTCCTCATTGCTAATGAATAGGGAAATAAAAGTGTTTGGAAAAAAGGAAGCTAAAGAAATACTTCTGTGTAGTGTGGATCATGTATGCATGATCCTTCTTTTTGTTCCTGGTTGAGCCATGGAAAGTTGCCCTTCTGTTTGCTGGATGGAGAGGGAGCGAGAACTTGGAAGGATGAGATTAGCCAACTATCTTTCATTTCAATACATTCTATTTCCTAATTATTGGTAACATTTGCTGGGGAAAAAAAGCTTCTTTAGAGAATAGACTTTTCAAGTTTTTCCACTTTTTATCATCTCATATTTTTAGTGTATATAGTCTCATGACTTTGGAGGTAATGTGTGCAAGGTTCCCAATACTTCCCCATACTTCTGTTACATTGCAAAAGCAGGAAATGTGTGGGTACAAAGGGTGCAAGAACACAAACACGGTTCTCTAAGCACTCTCAGGCGTGTGAGAACAATAGCATTTCTCCAGACTAACTGATTGTGCTGTGTGTACACAATGCTTTCTTTCTCTCCTAAGTACCTACAACAAGAAACGGAACAAACTGTTTGTCATCTGAGTATATTAGTGTTAGTATAGTCAATTTTTCTATGTCAGAGCAAAGCTGCAGCTGACCACACATTAGAGAAACAGCAACTCCCTGGCCCAGAATGAAGCCCCAGATTACAGTTTTCCAGCATGGAGTGTCACTGCAGTTCAGTTGTTAAGCACCACATGAACTAGAGGATGTCTTAATTCTCTCTCAGGAGAGAGCTTCATTCTATCTGAGTATGGAAGCAACACTAATGTTTTACCATTTTCTGCGTGCTTTTCAAGTCTGTCAAATTGCCTAAACACACTGAATACACTTTGCTTTGTCATACAAGATTCTTCCTTTCTTAATTAAAGCTTTTTTCAACGTTTCCTTCCTTCCTTCCTTCCTTCCTTCCTTCCTTCCTTCCTTCCTTCCTTCCTTCCTTCCTTCCTTCCTTCCTTCCTTCCTTCCTTCCTTCCTTCCTTCCTTCCTTCCTTCCTTCCTTCCTTCCTTCCTTCCTTCCTTCCTTCCTTCCTTCCTTCCTTCCTTCCTTCCTTCCTTCCTTCCTTCCTTCCTTCCTTCCTTCCTTCCTTCCTTCCTTCCTTCCTTCCTTCCTTCCTTCCTTCCTTCCTTCCTTCCTTCCTTCCTTCCTTCCTTCCTTCCTTCCTTCCTTCCTTCCTTCCTTCCTTCCTTCCTTCCTTCCTTCCTTCCTTCCTTCCTTCCTTCCTTCCTTCCTTCCTTCCTTCCTTCCTTCCTTCCTTCCTTCCTTCCTTCCTTCCTTCCTTCCTTCCTTCCTTCCTTCCTTCCTTCCTTCCTTCCTTCCTTCCTTCCTTCCTTCCTTCCTTCCTTCCTTCCTTCCTTCCTTCCTTCCTTCCTTCCTTCCTTCCTTCCTTCCTTCCTTCCTTCCTTCCTTCCTTCCTTCCTTCCTTCCTTCCTTCCTTCCTTCCTTCCTTCCTTCCTTCCTTCCTTCCTTCCTTCCTTCCTTCCTTCCTTCCTTCCTTCCTTCCTTCCTTCCTTCCTTCCTTCCTCCCTTCCTCCCTTCCTCCCTTCCTCCCTCCCTCCCTCCCTCCCTCCCTCCCTCCCTCCCTCCCTCCCTCCCTCCCTCCCTCCCTTCCTCCCTCCCTCCCTCCCTCCCTCCCTCCCTCCCTCCCTCCCTCCCTCCCTCCCTCCCTCCCTCCCTCCCTCCCTCCCTCCCTCCCTCCCTCCCTCCCTCCCTCCCTCCCTCCCTCCCTCCCTCCCTCCCTCCCTCTATCCCTCCCTCTATCCCTCCATCCCTTCCTCCCTAGCAGAAAAGGCTGATCTGTTCATATTGAATTCAACTGAATATGGATATTTGTCTTTCTTGATTTTTTTTTTTCCTTACGTCTGAGATCTGATATACTGGGGAATGGTGCAAGTTTATAAACATTTTTCAGTGTGTCACATTTGTCTGCCTGGAGGGAAAAGGCTTGGCAGGAATATTCATTGAGTACTCTTGAGAACTTCCTCTGATCTAGAATTCCAGATTTTTCTTGAGTTGGTGAAAAACCTACCCCTCAAATAATTTTTAGATACTTTCCTATTGGGACAGTACAGTCAAGATGCAAATTACTAAATGGTTGGAAGTTTGTTCTTTTTTTTTTTTCTATGTGGCATAGCTCTTCTTTATGGCTCCTGAGAGCTTGGATTTTCAAGTGGAACTAGATCCTGCATCTGCTTTGTTTTGGTTGCATCAAGAACCCCTCACTACAGAAAACACCCCATGGGGCAGCATGGTCATAACAATTCTATCTCACTGCAGCTCTGGGCATGTGCCACAGTAATTCACCCTCCCTCTTAGCACAGGTTTAACTAAGAAAGGTCTCAGGCCCCTTCCTGCTTCAATAAGGAATATTGCATATATGCAATATATCAATTACCCTGTACAATTTCCTGACAAATTTTGTCTTTAAAATCTAAAGTATTCTTAAAGGGGAGTAGATAAGCACCTCCAATAATTTTGGGCAATAATTTAACCTCTGTGCAGGATAGATACTCTGGCATCTCCACAGCTTCCCAATGACTGACTTGATTTTTATCAGTTTGTCCCATTTTTACAATTATCTGCTTTTTACCATATGAGCAAGCTGGAAAGTCCGTCTGTTTCCTGTCTGGTAAATCTCGGTTACAGAAGACCACAGCACGAAAAGCATAGTGCTGCATTCCTTGTCCTTGGGGCCTGCACAGGCAACATCCTCTCAGTGTGGTACATGGTGGCCTTGGTGAGCTGGCCAGCCTCCAAGCCGAGAGAGACTCAGGAAAGCTTTTGCAATATAAACCAAATAAGTTGAATTCATCAGAATTTCAGATTGATTTTACACAAGTCACTTTGAAATCTTGTTGTGACCATCCTGGACTGCTTTTCACAGCTGTTTTTGCATGACTTTTCTGATCTCCTAAAATAGCCTGAGATTTTTTTTTTCTTTTTTTTTTTCAAAGACAAGTTCATTTGCTCAAGGAAGTCTGTATTTCAATCTTGTCTCATGAAAAATTATGCTATTCATGCAAAGGACATACTTACTTTGGAAGATGGATTTAAATATGTCTACCAGTATTTTCTCCTATGCCTCAAATAATAAATGGTCCTCCTTTGCATGGAAAGGTTTGGCCACCAGATCATGCCCTTGACCCTTTTTTAACCACAGGAGAATTTGTAATATACTCATACAAAGAAAAAGAAACTGTGAAGTAGGACAGTAAGATTATCAACTTAATTTTGCCCTTTCCAAACTAACATCTATTTAATGTTCCTGCCTTTCATTTTACCATTAAATGCTCTTTCATCTGCAGTCGGTATATTGCATTCAGCGGATTTTGCTATAGGCTAGAAGTTATATCCATTACATAGGTATCTTATATCCTTCAAACCAAGTCTCTATTTCATGACATACATGACAAAACCCCTCACCAACTACTGTTGCATTGAGCTCAGCAATGAGATCCCTGGAAATATAGTGGGAGTTATTACCAGACAGGCTGAGCCATGCTGGGAGGTTCTGGAGGTATGAGGTGTAAACAACAAAGAATTTCTGTGTATTTATGGTTTCATCTTGCAACCTAGTACTGACAAACCCCTTTTTCTTTTTCTTTTTCTTTTTCTTTTTCTTTTTCTTTTTCTTTTTCTTTTTCTTTTTCTTTTTCTTTTTCTTTTTCTTTTTCTTTTTCTTTTTCTTTTTCTTTTTCTTTTTCTTTTTCTTTTTCTTTTTCTTTTTCTTTTTCTTTTTCTTTTTCTTTTTCTTTTTCTTTTTCTTTTTCTTTTTCTTTTTCTTTTTCTTTTTCTTTTTCTTTTTCATTTTTTTTCTTTTTCTATCCCTTCCCCCCCACCCCCCCACCCAAGACTTTTTACTACTGACAATGGTAACTTAGATTGGAAATTTGGAAAACAAGTTGGAAAACACAGGCTTTTTCAATAGATTGCTAGTTAAATCAAAATATTACTCTGACTTTAAAATATTCAAATGCATTGGGAAGAACACAGATTCAAAACAATTTTCTGTGAAGGAAGAAATTATGGAATTAAACTTTTACTTGAATTATAAATGTGAGTCTATTTTTTAACTGTATGAAAGCATTGATATGGATATGACATTTAAGGACAGAGACAAAAATAAGGGATAGCAGTAACATCCCATAAAAAAGCAGAACAAAATATAAACTGAGAAAATTACCCAGTATTTCAGCAGGTACCTACAAATCAATAATCTCTTAAAAAATGCATCTGGTACGTGTGACATAGAAGGATCATTAATTTTAAGTAATGCAGAAATTAAAAAAAATTCACCTTTTCAGGGAAACAGAAGGAACTTTTTTTAGGTTGTTTAAATTAATAGCATAAATGAAGGTAGATTTGAAGTTATTTGTTTTCAGTTGGTTTGTGGCTGGAAGAATATTCCACTTAGGTCTAATTGTATTTTTCCTTGGGTTATGCTGCTCTTGAACAAGCACCTTCATTATATCAGTCTTAAAAGAAGCATTAAAAAAAATGAAGGGGCAGCATCTTGTGTCATAGAGCTAACTAATGACAATAAATTCACAAGTATGGAGCCAGAGTCCTTTGAGGACAGGAACACACACCTATCAGCCAGCAGAGCTAGAAGACAGAATCAAGGGATATGCCAAGTTGGAAAGGACACAGAAGGATCATTCAATCCAGCTCTCACCCCTGCACAGGACATCATTCCATGTGCCTGAGAGCATTGTCTAAACACTTTTTAAACTCTGTCAGGCTGTGATCACCTTCCTGGGGAGCTGTTGCGGTGCCCAACTACCCCCTGGGTGTGGATGGCCTGTCCTACAGCAAAGGAAAATACAAAAATGGGAAACTGCATGACAGTTGTTTGATACATGAAGAAAAATAGGCCTAAGTATGTGCTAAGCATTTCTACGGGAGACACATACAAAGCCAGAAGTACTGCTGTCAGTGCTTTCTGAAGAAAAAGCAGCGTGCAGAGAAGGTGCCTGGCCCCATGACAAGCATGCTGGGATATCCCCTACTGAACAGGTACATCCTCAGCACCTCACTGGCAATCTAGTGTGGAAACAAGAGGCCAGATGTAGCTGGATTCAGGGACTGCTTACCTGACAGAATCAGAGGAAGTTCCCATGCAACATCAATGATCTGTAGAGAGCTACTGCTGGCACATTTTAACCATGCTGTAGAAAGTCAAAGACATATTTTGTCAGAAGACACCCCCAAGTGCCCGAGGTTAGGCACTACATGGAGGCTTTGCTATAGGAGAAGCTGTTATGCAATATATCAATTACCCTGTATAAGTTTGTGTCCATGCTATAATGTAGGTTTTTTTGCTGCACCAAAACATACTAATGACATTCCACAATTTCAAAGTATGGATTAATTTGAAAACTCTTCAAATCCTTATGGTTTTCTGAAGTACAGTTGGGAAAATGGAAGAAAACATAAACGAGGCTTTCAGGAATTAAGTACTCAGAATTAATTCTAACATTTTAGGTGATCGTGTTTCAAAGTAACATATTCCTGATCCTAGTACTAGCACAGTGCTGTGGTGACTGGCTAGCTTGGTGTTTGCCTGCGGCTTTCGGGGGTCACTTGCGACTGTCCCCCGTCCCTCCCCGGCTCCCCGGGACCCCTCCGGCTCGCTGTCCCCTCAGGGGACCGGGGTTTGCCGCAGTCCCGCTGCACTGGGCTCACCAGGCAGCGGCTGGGTTAGCACGGTCCGAGCGGCGGTGCGCCTCGGTCGCCGCAAGGAGTTGAGATAAAGAGACGAAGAGAGGTCAGTTGTATGCAGTCCAGAAAGATTGTATTGCCTGAACGGTTGCAGGGACAAAAGACGCTGGGCTACTGCCCAAATACAGTTTTATACAGCAAAATTAAGAGATAAGGTCTAAACAATAGAGACAGTGTTCAGCATGGGCCCATCAGAACCACCCCAGGGGTCAGGTCCAATGGGAACTGCTCAGGGGTGGGGAGAAGGGGGTTTACATAAAGATGCTGAAGCGAAACTTTCCCGAAACAATGGGGCATACATAAATCTATCTTTTCCTCATACCTAAATGTATCTTTTCCTCAGTTTCCAATTCCCAAGACCTTTCTAAATCCCTTCCTCCACACTACCACGCCAGCGTGATAGCAACAGTAATTCATCCACGAGGGGCAAGAAACAAGTAGAGCAGAATAGGATTAAAAAGTCTAGTGATTAATTAGAATTGGTTAAAGTCTGACAGACCTTGAGATGACACCAAAATTAAGCATCCTAGAGTGTAGCCTACAGCACACTACTCGCATTTCTATATTCAGAAACATGTTTTCTTCCTTTTACGCTGTCTTAATTTAAAAGCTGAACAATTCAAGAGGAATTATTACAACCTCCAATGAGTCCATGAAGTTTCCTCTCAATGATCTCCTTAGTGTTACTGCAGTCTACTATTCAAGTATATGGGACAACTGTCACAGTAATCTCATTAAAAATGTGTACTTTGTTAAAATAACCATCAAAAAATCAGTCACAGTAAGGTAGATAAGACAGAATCAGTATTGATATTGAAAATCTATTATGGAAGCCGAGAAAGGCAGAATCCAAAAACTTCAGAAGTGTGTATATAATATACTCATTTAGTTGAAAAAAACTAATACATGTTTATTAGATCAAGTTTGGGGTTTTTTTTAAATCTCATTTTTTCTACCTTGGATAGCTTTACCTCAGCAGTCTACAAATTATTTTTGCTGTATTAAACTAGTGAAACAAGGATATTTAGTCTAGATTTTTAAGTTCCAGAAGGAAGTATTATGCAGTGTTACAAATGAAAAGCTACGTTAGCTTCCTAATTTATCAGTAAAATACCTAACTGCAGAATGATATCAGCAAGAAATTCTATTACTTTGGAAGAGCAGGGTGATATGTTAGAGAACTCTACCTTTGCCGACACTGGAGAAGAAGGAGTAGCACAGGGGTTGGAATAGCTACTGCTGTCTGCAAGCTTCACTGAGGACTGAGCTGATCTGTCATCTGAGGATTGTCTGGAGAGCAAAATGTCTTTTTCTTTGTACTTCTTTGGCTGGTGGAGTGCAGGAGAAGTAGATTTCACTGAAACCCTACAAAGGACATACTTTGAGTTTCACAAGCAGTCACTGAACAATTTACATCGACCTGCCAGCCTACTGCATGACCACATGTATTACAGCAACTACAAAATCTATTAAAGCCTAACTAAAAACTCATACTGACCATTCATTGTTTTTTAATGCTACTGTTAAACTTCTTCTGCTACTTCTCAAACATCACAATTCATGGACAATATTCCTGACTGCTCTCTCCAACAGCAGCCCCAGGTATGAAATACTTCTCTTTGGGACCACAATGCAGCATACAACAGTATAACACCTTCCAACTGTACTTCCGCTGTTTCCACCTCCTATTACTAGCAGAAACTTAAGTGATACTTGTATACAGAAACTGCAACCTACAGTGAGCAGAAGACCTCAGCATCTTACTTTTCAGCATGAGAGAAGTCAGACAATTCTGTTTCTGTTGAGCTGTTTCTGCTGTTGGTTGACATGCATGTAGATGCCAAAGGAAGTTCTTCACAAGTCACAGGCCTTGGTCTCTGGTCAATTCCTGAAGGCTGCTGTAGACCTGCAGACTGTTCTTCAGCACTCAGAACAGCTGTAATTGCTCTTACAGTTGTTTCATCAACCTCAGACCACAGCTTAGAAGGAGCTCGCATGCGACGCAGAAACAAGCTGTGCCACTTCTGCCTGAGTTGCAGCAGCATACCAGCAGCCTGCAATAAATTCCAATTCTGTTCAATACTGATGAAAATTAGATCACACAGGTAAGAGAACCCTGTCTTTTCCATATCAGGCAGCACCTGGCATTCTAATATAAACAGGGCCCACAATTAAAGGCAAGACTAAGGTATTGGGGAAGGGGAATAATCCATATTTAAATTAAGATGTTAATTTGCTTTCTTTTCCTTGGGTGCAAGGTAATTTTGGAAACATTTCATTTAGCTCTGTAATAAACTTAGCTTTGTATTGTAATTCCACAGACTTCTTTTTTTTTCCTTCTTATCTTTCAAGAAAACCCAATCCTTTCATGCTTTATGCCCTTCCTCTCAAATCCGTCTCTACTCATGCACTCTTCAGTCATAGTTGATGGAAAAGAGCTCTAAGTGATATTTTTCTTACATAGACACCTGGTCAAATGTGATGACTAAATTCAGAAGACTATTGTCTAATTCTGCTACCAGAAATGCTTCCATTACAATAAATTTTAAAAAATCACTCTTCTGGACATGTCTAGGAGAGAGAGTATTATTATTAAAGTTGGTAAAGTTGTGTGTTTCATGACCCATAAACTGCCTCCTACCACAGCCACAGCTCCTCAAGGACATAAAGACTTCTATTTCAAAGAGGTTTTGAAATTTATCCTTCCAAAATCTGACAGCAACTTTCTTTCAGCAACTCCAGCTTCAAGTGCTCCTTTTTTGATCCGATTTTGGTTATCCTCTCAAAGAAAGAAGAACACAATATGCCAATGTGACTGTTCTCTCAGCTCCTGTTCAGATTTTGGCTATCCCAGCTCGTGCTATGGCCTGATGGAGCACCATGCAGGCAGGACAGGAGGCCAGAAGGAGCAGAAGGGCCCTTATGCAGTCACTGTCACCTGCAGCTTGCTGTCCCTTGCAGCCATTATCTTTTGTCTGCCAGTCTCTTCAGAATCTGCTGACGTGTGGAAAGGGACAAAACTGCCAAGCTCAGATATAAAACATCATACTGCCCAGAAAGTTTTTGAAACAGACCCAACAGCATCTGGATTGCTGAGGCTTTCCTGGTCCCTTTTGTGAGAGACAGGACACCCACATCAATAGGGAGGAAGAGAGATGAGCACTCTCAATGTTGACTTAGGTGACTAATTATTCTCTTTCTTTTTGCTGACAAGTAAAAGAATAGAAAGGTGCGGGTGATAGGTGATGAAACACTGCAACTTGGATGTTGAATACACGGATTCAGGCGACAGACAACTCTGTGCCAAAGGGGATTGAAGCCGTTTAATTATTGATGAGCTTGTGAAGTAAAGGTTAAATCACAGAGTACCTAGTTCGAGAGACCGAAATAGACCATGACATTCTTGGAGAGAATTCTTGGCTACTCAAATGTTACAAAAACCTTTTCACATCTTTTTTTCAATTCCTCTACATGAAGCAAACCCAGGAGTAATTTCCTACTTACTTCAGGGTCCAGTCTGAGATGGAGCCATTCATCCAGCTTCAGCAGTGCCAGATCAGCAGATGTCTTGTCCTCCATCTCACTGTCGCTGCTATCATTAGATACCCCTCCCCCTGAATTAAAGACAAAAGGTGCATTAGCATTTCCATATTTTTTCTACTATTATGTCTACACAAAAACCCGCATACTACGGTATTACCAGCAATAATGTTTTTCCTTCTAAAATTGACTTTAAATGTAAACATTTGTAAAACTACCTCTTCTTTTCTGCAAATACAGTGCAAAGTCTTTGCTCCAGATAGCAGCAATCAAGCCAGACCTGCTGAAGGTCCTACTGTGTAAAAACCTGTATTGATATGATGTGACCCAACTCATGTACCTCCACCAGTATCCACAGGCCACTATACAACTTTTGCCTAAAGCTGTTTGCAAAATCACACATGCCTCTATTTCCTGGTAAAACAGCAGATCTAAAGACCTAGTAAGAAAAAAAAAAATCTATACATATAGCTATTAATTAGGATTCTTTATTTTTCTGAAGTGCAATTCAATCAGCATGAGCACTACTCTAAGGTTCACAGTTTAAAAGCAAGACAGAAAAGCTCTAGAAATAAGTTGGACTTTTAGTTTGATTCAAACTATGACAACTAGAAGCAGTTCTTTTTGCTTCCATTCCAAGAGGACTCAATTTAAATCAGAAAAAAGAAGGACATTTCTATATATTCTCTATTACTCACAGTAAATAGTACAGTTAACTGAAATTAAAAATTATCAGTAGAACATGTCTTGAAAATGTATGTGTTAGCTAGAAGCAACATGACTTGTTTGCCATATTGATTGTTTCTAAATTATTCTGTTTGAATAATCTGGTTCAATGTATCAAGTAAAGTAGTCTGTAGAAAAAGAACATGCATACTACACTTCTCAGTACCAGTACTACAGTTCTCATTAGACATTGTGGCTGTATTCTTTCCTTACAAACTATACTGCAGTTTCTGAGACCCTACAACTGTGTAATTTATGGACTTGAGTATGTAAGGAATCCCAAAATGGAGAGATTTATTACAGAACCAACAAACTCTTCCTGAATAGCTGCAGGAATTATAACAGCGCTATTTTCAGAATCAGCCAACACATGTATTAAATATTACTGAAAAATAAGTTTTCCATGTCACACGCTGATGTATAGCAACGGAAACATCCCAAATCCAGACTCCAGTGTACCTCGAAAGGATGAAGATGCCTGCAAGGCATTACTTGGCAGTCTGGCTGGTCCACAGAAGAGGGCCACCGTGACAGGCGTCACAACAGAGCAGCACCTGATGTTTGCTGTCTTGTGAGCTCTCGTCATTTCATCATATATAAGCCAGTCTGTAGGGAGAGCCTGGATGGCTGCAGCTTGTCCATTTGCTGGGGCAATCTGTGCAAGAGCAGGTAAAACCAGGCTATTAAACCCTCTACCTGTAATTAATGTAAATTTGAACGTATTTCTCATTTTATCCGGAGACACTGTGGATGCCTCAACCTGGCAGTGCTCAAGGCCAGGCTGGGTGGGGCTCTGAGCAACCTGGACTAGTGGAAGGTGTCTCTGCCCGTGGCAGGGGTTGGAATGAGATAAGCTTTAAGGTCCCTTACAACCCAAACCATTCTATGATTCTGTATTTTGAGAACTAAATACACCTACAATTATATACACATAAAAATATACATGCACATAAAAAAGCGTGAGAGAATTCAACCAGATTCATAAATTATCCTACCATGATAAAACAAAACATTTTGCTTGAAAAAGAAATGTTAAAAAAAAGTTTCAGAGAAAAACTTGCTTTTAAGAATAGGGATCATTATATCTTTAAAACAATTTTATAGCAGGGCAGTTTTTTTGTCATTTTGCCTTGTTCCATCTAGAGAAAGGACTAATTGAAATGATGGAAAAATGAATCAACTCCAATTCTATCAGCTGGGTAGAACAGTGTTTTCTAAAGCTGTAGTGTTAAATGTCTATACTGCTTTTAAAGTACTGACAAATAGGAAAAGACATTTCTAAAACACGTGACAGATTTTAGTGCCCTTTTGTTTGAACTATGAATTCAAAGTGTCTTTACCTTTTTATACTGAGACTGACCAAGAGCAGAGGTAGGATGAAATCGCACTTTCTTCTCCTTTGATTCCGTCAACACCAGGCTGTCTCTGTCTACATGCACAAGATTGGGATACATCCCGGCCACTAAGGCACCTTTAATTACAGCCCAGTTCTCAGAGTTAGTATTAACATCTCTAATATCAGCTCCTCCTCTGGCTCTCACAAAACCTGACAAATGAAAGAGACAAAACAGTGCCATGTTAGCTTGTGTTTGGTTCTCAAAAGGAGTCAGAAACTAAAGGTGAAATAAATGACTTCTTTGTTGCATTTTTCACCACTGCCAACCTTAACAGCACCAAGAAGAAACCATTACACTGAAATCCTTCCTGATAAGGGGTTTCATACTAACACAGAATACCACTATTTTCTACAATATAAAGACATTTCCTATGGGAATAATTCATTAGAACATGAAATGCTGTGGCATGTGGAGATGAGGGTGCTTTCAGTTAGATCAGCCACAATTCCTCATCTGCACCATACCCTGCATGAATGTGTGCATGAAGGTGTATTTCAAATTAAGGAAAATTACACCAGTGAACATGATTTTTGTTACAATTTCTATATGCTTGACTTTAAAACAATGTTCAAATTGTTTCCAACTTCTCTACCTGAGGCTCTAAGCTGGCCAAGCACCTGTGTTCTCATTCCTGCAATGGTTTCCATTGTGGCTTGGGATAGGAAGTTCTTTTCACAGAAGGCTCTCTCCCAGCCCTCACTGCGTGCCTTCTGCCATGCCTGAAAATGTTTTTACATTTGCCTATTAATTTCAAGGACTTAAACTAAAAACTGCATTTTTAAAAAAATATTACACTTATGTCAATAAAATGAATGCAAAACCCACTCTAAAAGTTAATGTATCAAACCAGATTATTTTTTTGTTCAACAATTAGATTCTCTTTATGTGTTCACTACAGTGATGATTATGTCAAATTAAAACAATAAATAAAGATCATTACATTAAGATCATGATTCAAAGTTCAGTGTAGTAGGATGCAAAGAGGCACATTGTTGGAACATTCAAAATTGTATAATGTTTGAAACAAAACATACTACAAAAACGGTTCCCTCTTCTGTGGACCAGCCAGACTGCCAAGTAATGCCTTACACAGGAAAGGCACTAGGCAAAAAGAAAGTCTTCTCTGAGCACTTAATCACAGCCCGCCACTCTACATCCAACTGGTGCATCTGCATTTTGCTTGAATGTGCTGTGATTAGTACTCTCTGAAATGAAAGACTACCTGGAAAGCCCTGAGCAGGGCCATGTGGTCACTGAACGTTCCGGCAGCAAAACGCTTCCTGCACAGCACGGCTGCACGCTTTTGGGAGGCCAGCGTGGGCAGCACAAAA
>NC_133063.1:76223513-76276013 GCF_048771995.1 Taeniopygia guttata
AAAGAAAAAGAAAAAGAAAAAGAAAAAGAAAAAGAAAAAGAAAAAGAAAAAGAAAAAGAAAAAGAAAAAGGAAAAGGAAAAAGAAAAAAGAAAAAAAAAATTTAAAAGAAAAAGAAAAAGAAAAAGAAAAAGAAAAAGAAAAAGAAAAAGAAAAAGAAAAAGAAAAAGAAAAAGAAAAAGAAAAAGAAAAAGAAAAAGAAAAAGAAAAAATAAAAATAAAAATAAAAGAAAAAGAAAAAGAAAAAGAAAAAGACAAAGAAAAAAAGAAAAAGAAAAAGAAAGGAAAATAAAAAAAGAAAAAAAGAAAAAAATAAAAAGAAAAAGTAAAAAGTAAAAAGGAAAAAGGAAAAAGGAAAAAGAAAAAGAAAAAGAAAAAGAAAAAGAAAAAGAAAAAGAAAAAGAAAAAGAAAAAGAAAAAGAAAAAGAAGAAGAAAAGGAAAAGGAAAAGGAAAAAGAAAAAGTAAAAGATAAAAGATAAAAGAAAAAGAAAAAGAAAAAGAAAAAGAAAAAGAAAAAGAAAAAGAAAAAGAAAAAGAAAAAGAAAAAGAAAAAGAAAAAGAAAAAGAAAAAGAAAAAGAAAAAGAAAAAGAAAAAGATGAAACGGAAAGGAAAAGCTTTGGTAGAGGTCGCTCAATAACTATTTTTCAGCCAGCTACATCAGACAGTGAGTGTTTATTTTCTATTTATTTAATTGCCCATTTCAACTGAGGAGTAGTTTGTTCTTCTTCCAAGTACTCTCCTTCTGACCTAATGATGTTTCCGAAGCAGCAGCCTTCAATAGCGAGGTCTGTGTCAGGCCCAAGTGGATTTGGTTAAATTTCTACCTCGTGTCTTCAGTGTGGAGTCAAAGGACAGCAGGAAAAGCAGGGCAAGTAACACTTTACAGAGTGAGGAGGCTGAGGGCCGAGATGACCCCCGCCACAGCTCCGTTTAATACCATGCCATGAAAGCACGTAATTGATGACGGGACAGGTACCAGTGCCACGTTTTGCTGGCAGCCACACACCCAGCTCGGGCCTTGGGCAGCCGTGCCCCCGGTGGGAAAAGCGCTAATTTCCTTCCGTTCGGGCCAGCTCGGCTGCGGGCGAGCCCCGCCCCGCCCCAGCGTCGCCCCTCGGGCCGAGCAGCTGCGGTCCCCGATCCGCGTCGGTGTCGGGGCCGTGTGGGGCCGTGTCGGGGACATGTCGCGACACAGGCGGGTCCCGCGGCGGCAGCCCGGCGGGGCTGCGGGGGACGGGGCTGCCGCCGCCGCAGTGTGCGCCCGGGCCGAGCCCCTCAGGGAGGCCGGCGTGGACGAGGAGGTGGAAATGGCGGTGCAGCTGGCCCTGGAGCGGTTCCAGAGCGGGGACGAGGCGGGTGCGCGGCACGGCCCGGCCCGGGGGCAGCCTGCGGGGAGGGCGCTGGCAGCGGTCAGGGAGGGGATCCTGCCCCTCTGCCCGGCCCCGGTGAGGCACAGCTGGGGTGCTGTGTCCAGCTCTGGGCTTCCCAGCACGGAGACAGGCAGCTAATAGAGCGGGTCCAGCAGAGACCACTGAGATGAGAGGTCTGGAGCATCTCTTATCAGGAAAGCTGTGGGGGTTGGTCCTGTTTCGCCCAGAGGAGACTGAGAGGGGATCTCACTACTGCATATGAATATCTCCAAGATGAGTCCCAGGAAGGTGGTGCAGCCAGTTTGGTGACAGGACAAGGAGCAATGGCCATAAATTAAAACAGAAGAAGTTCCACCTGAACATGAGGGAGAACTTCTTTCCTTTGAGAGTGGCAGAGCACTGAAACTGCTGCCCAGGGAAAGCGTTGAATTTCCCTCTCTGGAGACATCCCAAACCCTAGATGTGTTCCTCTGTCACCTGCTCCAGGTGACCCTGCAGGGGGGTTGCACTGGGTGGTCTCCCTTCCAATCCCAGCAATTCTGTGGTTCTGTAACATTGAGATGTCAAGATTACTGCCTGTTGCATTCTTACTGTCTTTTCATTATTATTTATCATTCTAGAGATGGAATTTCCTTCTAGTTTCACTAGTACTGAAAGAGCATTTGTTCACCGGCTCTGTCAGTCTCTTGGACTGGTGTCTAAAAGCAAAGGGTGAGTCAGGGTACAATTTTCAGTTCTTTGGTGCAGACGGATAGAATTTCAAGACTAATGATAACTTGTTTGATGTTTTCAACATACTTAACTGTGTTGCAAGGAATAGTATTAGAGAAAAAAGTGTAAAAGTAGCTACAGAAAGGAGCATATTTCTTCATTGCTGTATGCATGCTTGGAAAAGCTTGTGACATGCATTTTGGGACAGCTTGATTTTATACTTTGTGGGTTTAATGGCTCCATTAAAAAAGCTTCTCACTGTGATTTCTGGTTTTTTTTTCCAAAGAATTTGCATAGCATCTCATACCCTGACAGATAAAACTTAACCTAGAGTAGGTTCCTTTTTACTAAAATAAGTTTTCTCTCCCCCCTGACAGAAAAGGAGCCAATCGATACCTGACTGTAAGGAAGAAGGATGTGTCAGAGGCACACGCAGTCATGACTTGTGACTTGGCTCTCCGTACGAAACACGCCGTTCGGAGTCTAATTCAGCGCTTTCCCGTCACAAATAAGGAACGCAAGGAGCTCCTGCCAAGGACAGAGCGAGGAAGTGTCTGTGCTATTGCATCTGGTACGTTCAGCATGTGTTCTGATTTGGACTTGTCCATCAACACCACTTGAAACCATGACAAAACAAACCTCCTTCTGCTCTGTCCCCTCTGGTGTCCTAACAGACACCTTCAAACAAATGCATTAATTTTCCTTACTTTTAAGGTCTTTTATAACTGGTGCTGTGAGGAACTTGGGAAGTCATATTATGCACATTGAGATGTCCACCTTGTGTTGTGTTAATTTAGAATCTTTGAGCCAGTTCCAGCCAAATCTTTTTGGAAGCACATTTTGAAGTGTGGCTTCACACAAGTACTATGAGGTGGGGTTGAAGAGTCAGTGTTATTGTGATGCCATAAGAATGCCTATATGAGAAAATGCGTTTTTTTGTTCTGCTTATAGAAATTAATGTCCTTGATAAATCAAGAATTTTAGGTTTTATTTCTTCATCTCTACAAAATAGATTTGGTCCTTAAGAGACTACTGTCCAGACTTGTTGATTTCTCGAATATGGAAGAGTTCGCTGAAAGACAAACTTCTGTCAAAATGTTGGGTTTTTTTTTTTAAAGCAAGGTTTTCATCTAGATTATTGCTTTAGCAGCTACAAGTGGAAGAGTTGCACTGTGTTTTTGTGTGCAGAGATGGGTGTAGTGAACAGAAAACATTTGTACCAGTATGCCTTGTTTAATTGCATGTTTCTGATACGTGGTGTCTGTTCTTGAAGTGCTTTCTTTGCTGTTATTTTCAATTGTTCTAGTTGTTTAACAGGATTGTTATATGAACAGAGGGAAGCTGTAATACAAGTACTGAAATGCAATGTCTTAGGAATGTAAGGGATAAGTTAATGAACGGTCTAATATTTGCCTTTCTCTGCATCTCAAGAATGTATTTTAGTTCTCCTGATCTCTTAGTCTGTTTGTCTTGGTACAACAAAGCTTGAAATTTAGTATATGAATCTGTTAATGGCATTAAATATGTATAACTGAGTTTACAGCGAGCTTTTCATTCTGCCAGAAAATAGTTCTCAAGGAATTATAGAGTGGCACTTGCAATGATGGATGTGAAGTGGCTCCCTCAGAAGATGTGCCCGTTTTTTGGCTGCTCATGCACCGCTTTCTAACACATGGCACTGCTGTGTGGGGGCCAGGGCTCTTGATACAGCATGCTTGCATTGGTATGATTTCAGGCAAACGTGTGGAATAGCTTAAAGGTTTAACTCTGTCAGTGTGTATTTCTAGGGGGAACTGCAGGTGTGAAATGTGGGCGCAGATACAAAGGCCACCAAAATACACCAGGCTGGTATTCTCTGGTTTAGTTTGTTTCTCCTTTTGCTCTTTGTAGGCTTTTTTGACGTGGAGCAATGCTGTGGAAGAGTCTGGTTTTCTTCAAAATACCCATGGAAGTAATAACTGTTTTGAAAAATATCTATTCCAAGCACTGCAGGACATGCTATAAAAATGATGTCTAAATGTGTGATGGGTTTGTCACTTTACCCACAGGGATGCATAAAAAGTCAGCAATGTTAATTTTTAAGTACAGTTTTTGAGCAGTGTTTTTGTGACCTTCCTCTGTGTCTGCATAAATAAACTTTTAACTTGTCTTCACAGAAAACAAAGAAGTAAACAAGACAAGTGGTCGACTTAATGATGGTATCCCCCAGGTCCCAGTGAAAAGAGGGGAATCAGAGTTTGATTCCTTCAGGCAGTCACTACCAGTTCTTGAAAAACAGGAAGAAATTGTCCAAATCATAAAGGACAATAAAATTGTTTTAGTTATAGGAGAGACTGGATCAGGAAAAACGACGCAGGTATGTTGCTTCAGTAAATAAAAACTATAACAGTATTTATTCTAAACTAATGCCAATTGTGTAACATTTGTGATATGGGATACTTTTATGCTCTTTTAAGGCTTTCCTTTTCCTGTGTGATTGAAAATGTTGTTCCAATTCATTGTCTTGCTTTTGAAACACTAGGCCTCTAGATAGGTACTAGAAGCATAAATGATTCCTCACAATTTTCTGGTAGATACCATTTTTCATTAAAATAATACAAAATATTGAAGGGAAAATAGCTGTGATGTTTGTATATCCCTTTTTCTTCTAAGGCTAGTTCTGTTCTTAGCATCCAGAGTAATCTATTTTTTGTGTAAAAATGAGAGATTATCTACAGGGCTTTTTTTTGTTTTTTGCTTCTTTTTTTTTTTTTTTTTCTTAGATTTCTCTGAAGCAGGAGGGAGGCACTGTAAGGTTTTTTTTTAAAAAAAAACCTAAATAGGTTATACTTAGAAATTTATTTTCTGCTGATTCAGATATGCTTGCTGTGATAATTGTAATGAAAAGTCTTTTGCAATGTGCAATATTGATATGCAGTTAATGGTTTCCCTGTGCTAACAAAGCTGTGACTTTCTCAAAAAGCAAATTTGAACCACTTCTTTACAGATCCCTCAATTTATCCTTGATGACTGCTACAAGAATGGAACTCCCTGTCGTGTGTTTTGTACTCAGCCAAGACGTTTAGCAGCTGTTGCTGTGGCTGAAAGAGTGGCAGCAGAAAGAAGAGAGAAGATTGGCCAGACAATTGGTTACCAGATCCGGTTAGAAAGCAGGTACTAATGGTATTTCTAAGTGTCGGTTGATCTTGTGTTGGTCTTGTGAATCTTGTGTACGTTGAAACTGCAGTATGTTTGGGTTGCAGCCTCACAGGCGGCATATGTTACTGCAGGTAAGGAATACGTAAGAGTGAAAAGGATGGCTTACTTCCTGTGTTTTGCAGTTTCATGTAGAAGGTTGTCTTACAGAACTGAATCTCAGGTATTTTCTGTTGATTTCTTCTGTGGAGTGTATGCATGGAAATCCTTGTCTGATTTTCAGATCAAGTCTACACTTTCTTCTTCCCCACCCCCCCACCCCTTCTGCTTTTAACATGTGCGGATCCAAAAGGTCTGCAAGCTTTGAAGGTAGGTGTGAAAACCAGCATGCTGTAACGAATGTTATGTAGTGAGAGTTGATAGGAGCCATAAAAGGGAAAACAAAAAAATTGGAATGTGACTGATGAAGCTGAGCATTATTTACCAGTCTAGTCTGGACTAAATTTACTCTTCTTCAGCTTCTGTGTTTAAAACATGAAGTGATGTAAAAGTAGAGATTTCAGTATCACTTGATGAATTTGTCTGTAAGCAGAGCATGAATGGATTGTTTGGGGTTTTTACATCTTTGCACCGTGTAGCAAAATGACATTTCAGGGAAGGGCCAGCAGTTGAGATATGAGTGACCAGAAGATGGCTAAAGGTTGTGTTGCTTGAGTGAACAAAGATAACACATAGCTGGTGAAAATGAATGCACTTGAACAACGAAGCCACAATAAGAATTCAAATGTGTGCATGAAAGCTCACAAGGATATTGAGAGATTAGAAGAGCTAGTGAAGATGTGTCACAAATAAGCTGGATGATTAATATATGGAAGTACTATGCTGGCAGAAGAAGAGCAAAGTCAGGTGAAAATTGTAGAATTACTGGAAGCAGCGCAGAAAATCCAGCTTGAGAAAGATCAATACAATTACTCCAGAGAAACACTGAAAGGGGGCGATAACAATATTTTGAGCTGTGGACAAAAAAAATTTGGAGTGGATATGTTTAGAGGTGTTTGTAGTTAACACAGAAATATAATTTTTAAGGTTTTCTTAACTGTCTTCCAGAGAAAAGCTGTAGAGTACAGTACAGAGGAACTTTTCAGCTCTTTTAGGATGGCAGTACCAGAGGGAGTAGTGACAACTGCTGTTTTTATTGGGACAGCTAACTGTGCCCCAGGTATAGAATTGTAAAAGTTCAGTATTTTCACCTCCTGAAAAACCAGAGGATCAAGCAGATGACTTTGTGATTTGGTCAGCTGTAATGAATTGTGTCTTCAAGGCAAGGCTTTGGGAGCTGTGGGGAGGCTTCTGTGAGGAGGTGCCAGAAGCCTCTTCTGTGTGTGACAGAGCCGGTGCCAGCCAAGACAGACCTGCCTCTGGCCAAGGCTGAGCCCATCTGTGGTGGTGGTAGTGTCTCTGGGACAGTGGGGAATGGGGGAGGAAAACCTGCACAACAGAGGCAGTAGTTCAAGAAGAGCAGTGAAAGCATGTGAGAGAAGCAGATCTGCACACAGGAAGGTCAGTGCAGGAGGGGAGGAGATTCTCCAGGTGCCAGAGCAGCCCATGGTGCAGCCCATGATGAGGCAGCTGTGGCCCAGCGGGCCGTGGAGGTCCGTGGTGCAGCAGGGATCCTGCTGTGAAGGATTCTGTGTTGGAGCAGGTGGATGCTTGAAGGAGGCTGTGATCCTCTGGGAAGTCTGTGCTGAAACAGGCTCCTGGCAGAACCTGTGGCCCTGGGGAGGGAGGCACACAGAAGCAGGTTTGCTGTCAGGATTGTGACCCTGTGCGGTCCCACACTGGAGCAAGCTGTTCCTCAAGCACTGCACCCTGTGGAAAGGGACCTGTGCTGCAGCAGTTCCTGGAGAACTGCAGCCCATGGGAAGGACCCATATTGGAGAAGCTCGTGGAGGACCCATGTTCCCGTGGGAGAGACCCACGTTCTCCTTGTCTTTCTCTGGAGCCTGGGAGTCTTTTTGTTGTGTTTCCTCTCCCCTGCCCATGGAGAGGACAGATAGAGTGGCTTGGGTAGGCACCTGGCGTCCAGACAGGCTCATCCCACCACGTGTAGACAAATACAAAGGCTATATCCAAGCACAGGCTGAGGAATTGGAACCTAGTTTTCCACATGGAATTTTCTAGTAAATTGAATGACATGCAGAGTTTCTTCACGGTTCTCTTTTACTTCCTTATTTATTAAAAATTGAATCTTATTCTTTCAATGAATCCGTCGTCCAGAGTTTTGGGGCGCAAGCACTACAAATTGTTAGGAAATGTCTGTGAAAAGGCATAGTTTAAAAACAAGTGGTGTGCATGAATCTTTTGAGGAGAGAACTGTAATTTCTCTTCTGGTCAGCAGCTGCTTTAATTTTTGATCCATGGAAAGCTTTAAATGGTGCAACCCCCTGAGTTGTCTCTGTGATGTGATCCATAGGGTTTCTCCAAAGACACTGGTAACATTCTGCACTAATGACATGCTTCTTGGCACGCTGATGGCAGGAGACAGCGCCCTCTCCACTGTGACCCATGTTATTGTGGTGAGCATCCTGTGGTCTTTCATGTGGGGTGGAGCAATATGTATTGCTTTGGAAAATGAGGTCCTCATTTGTTTTATTTAAATTTGCTGAGCACTTTAGGTGTTTTTGTTTGGTAGAATCTGAATCAACTTTAAAGACTTTCTGAGTCCTCAGAGTAGAATGCATGTCTTGTGCAGTTTGGTGTTTTTCTGTGTGTTTGTGTTTTTCCTGTAAAAATATCTTATTTTCATGCCAATGATTAAGTGTGGAATCAGGAGGAGTGGAGAAGGACAGAAGTGTAAATTTTTCTGAACTTCCATGGTAAGGAGAAAATCCTTAGGGAGGCTTACATTGATGTGGTTCAATGTGATTGTGTCAGAATTTCTCTTACCATTTGTTTTAGCAATACAGGTTTTCAGTCCATTTGTTTGCCCAGAGTTTTCAAGATAATGTGGAGTCTAATTGCTAGCAAATTATTCAGATTGTTCATTTGTGATTATGTCAATATTCCTATTGTGGAATTGAATAAGGGGAACTGGAATGTTTTTGGCAAGATTTAAGTACTGAAGATTAAAAGGTAAGTTTAGGTGCCTGCCTGTTTATCAAAGTTGAAAAAGCATGAGAATGATCTATACATTCTTGATGTCAGCCTACAAACTTTGTATTTTGAGTCCTTGTTTCCTTCATTCATAATATAGATCAAAACAGAAGAATGAAAAAGATGATTAATCAATTATGTGCCTTAACTTACAGGCTTTGTGTGTGACTTGTCTAAGCAATTTGTCTGTTTTTCAGATTATGTGGTGGCATACATTTCTTTAAATGCTTATCAATGGCGAAGTGAGAATTTATTAAAATAAGATTTGTAGTTTGTGGTGTTTTCTTGAAATGTGGCCTCAAATACACAATCAGAGAGGTTTCAGATATTCACTTTAGCCTCTAAAGTTAAAGTGTTTATGGCTTCAGCATTGCAACGCACTCAGCGCTGATAAAAACTTTTTGAGGTGTTTTAGTTTCTTTATGGATAGTTTTTTAAAAAAACCCTATTAGTTAAACTAGACTCACACATTTTAAGGCCTCTGTAATGTGCCACCAAAACATGTATTTTTTTTTTTAGAGAAGTTTGTTTTTGTCAGAAGTTGTGATCCTGAATCTGTGATGGTTTTTCATCTTTTTTTCCCCTTCTGTTACAGGATGAAGTACATGAGAGGGACAGGTTCAGCGACTTCTTGCTAATAAAACTGAGAGATGTGCTGAAAAACCAGAATAATTTAAAACTAATTCTCTCTAGTGCTGCTCTAGACGCAAATCTCTTTATTAGGTATTTTGGAAGCTGCCCAGTAATACATAGTAAGTCTTGATCTTAAGTGTGAGTATACCTGCCCTGAGACTCACAGATCTTACTAAACTGTAGCAAATTATTCTGAGTAAAGGCATGATTAATACACTGAGAATTACAGGAATCCTTGTTCTTTCTGTATGCAGGTTTCTTGTTTCTTGACTATTTGCACCTCATTCAGAGTGAAGTGTTTTAGTCACTGGGAGTTCTGTAAATGCAGATACATCCTGCCCCCCTCCACTCTTAATTGAAGAAGTAGGAAGAGGTTATTGAAGTTCTGTCTTCATGCTGATACAGGACTTAGGAGCTACATGAGTGTGATATGTATCAATGCATTCCAGTAGGATCTTACTCTTCAGGCTTTGTGAAGGTTGTTACTGGTTACTGGATAAAACACAGATAACTGTACCAGTTCAGTTCAGAAATACAGGCTTAGACAGATTGGGTTTCACATGAAAAAAGAATCTCATGATTCTCTGATTTAAAGAAAATTAGTAGTTGTTCATCTAGGTAAATATTCAGAAAAGACATCCAGTTTCGCTTATTTTGTGTTCAGACTCAGTTACCTGCAGTTAGACTACATTCAAATGCAAAGAAAAGTTACCATTTTTTGCTGGTTTAATTTCATTTGACGATCTTTAGTAAAGGTAAAATGTAAATGCGTGGGAGATGGGGGGTTTTTGTGGGTTTGCAGTTTTTGCCCCACCCTCCTGGCTTGCAGGTTTTCTGCATGGAGGACCTCCTCTGGCACCTTGCAATCCTCTTACTTTTTCAACAGTAATGTCCAACTTTAATGTGTTTTGAAAAGTAGCTTTTAAGAGAAATGCTTTATTTGACAATCAGGTAGACTCTCTGCATGTCAGTCTTTTTAAAAAAAATCTCAACGGTTTTAGGAAATGGGATTGCTTACTGGTTTATTTTAGCAAATGTTTGTGAGGAGGAAACCTTTTTTTCCTTTCTTTTTTTGCAGATAGAAGTGTTTAGTTCTCCGTTTTGAATTTCTGTCCAGTTGAATAAGGTTTGCAGCTTGTTGGAGACAGGAATCTGGAAATTACATGTGATTTCATGTTCTCTGAATTTTTTTTGCAAGGGAGTGCCTCAGTTGTGATTGTTGTATGACTTTCCAGTTTACTCTTTTTGCAGCTTCCTGTTCTTTCGGATCAGTCAATTTGTGTTGGAAAATCTGATGGCAATCTTTCCCAATCTCTCCAGTTTACCACAGTGTTTGTGCTGGTTATGTAACAGGCCAATAACAATTCAAAAGATGTTCTTTTCCCTTTTTTTTTTGTTTTTTTTTTTGGTTTTTTTGGTTAATTTAAGAATTAAAAGAAGCGGCTTTGTCTGTTAATGTAATATACAAGGTTTGAGTCTCCTTCAGCAATATGGCTGACAAAATCCTGACCACAGAAACCACATTTTGTAGCTGTGGATCGCTGTAGTACACAGAGTTTGTGATCAGTGTTGGAAGGCTTCCTCTGTGACAGCTTCTAAAAGTATGTGAATTGTGGATTGTTCTTTCTGAAGGAAAATCCTGAGTGTTCCTGAGTCAGGTTAAGGAACAAGAAATCAAAGTGTAGAGATTTTAATCTTCATGCAAAAAGCATCCTGTAATGTCCACAGATAAGGTCTGGAAAATAGTCATGTTGAAAAAGAAATCGGGCTAAATTATCAGAAGGTAAAGGCCACTGGGATGTCTCATCTGTCAAGAAGTATTCAGTAAAGAAAGCTCAGCTTTGCTGAATTAGTTGAGGATATGGAGATAAGGCTGGCTTCTTACATGCTTCTCAGGAAAAGAAAGTAGTTCAGTATAAAGATGTACTGTCTCCGTGTGGAACCTTGCAAAAAGCTGTATTAATTGCTTATTAATTAATTCCATTTTTAATCCAGATGGCAGACTTACATGGCAGGTTCTTGTTTGTAACCCTAAACAAACACGGCTGTTTTCTTTTCCTCATTTCAAAAAAATTGTAGTTAATAACTGTCAATCTTATGAACATCTCCTGCTATAACACTTCATAAAATTGAAGAGGTTGAGGAGAAACAAGGTGGCATTTGACTTTGGAAATATTTTGTTTTGTACAGTTTTGAGAAAAATAAGCTCCAGGGAAGGTAGTTTTTTAAAAGAATTAATTCTGTAAGTGAAGCTAGTGAATATAGAATCTTTTATGGATTTTTTCTATTTTAGTCCAAGGGAGACCTTTTCAAGTTAAAGAGATGTTTCTGGAGGACATTTTACGAAGCACTGGGTATGCAAACAAAGAGATGGTGAAGTACAAAGAAAAGAAGCAGCAAGGTCAGTGGATTTGTTAATTGTAAGGGTTGGCAATGAGAATCATTGATTGAACAAACAGTTAACAGGATTATTTTCTATTAAAATTCCAGAGTCAGGAGATGAAATGAGATGTGATTAGATGACAGCAAGTGTCTTTAAGCTCTCAATATTTACATTTTTGAAATAGTTTATGCAATTAAAGAAAAAAAATCACTTTGATTCAGTGGTTGCATTCTTTTTTCACTCAGTTGATAAATGTCATCTTTTTTCTAATTGTTATGCTGTAGAATTATATATAACTGGGGGCTCTGCCCACATGAATACTAAAGAAGCATAGGATGCTCTGTACCTTTGGGTGCAAATTCAAGTGCAGCTATTAAAGCAGGCATGATTTTGTACATCTTGCACTAAATTCCCTTCAGTAACATTTTTCACTGTTTTCTTCAGGCATGGATGTATTTTTTTAAGTGTTAACACTCTTGAGCTAAACATCATTGGGTTTCAGTTGATTAAGTAGATACTGCTCAGAAGTTTTCTTGGCAACTGAAAGTAATGATCCCAGTGATTATTTAAAGAAAAATTAATAAAAAATGCAAACCCCAAAGTTATAACATACAGTCCTAACTGGATATTGATCACAGTGCTCACCTCTGATCACTGGAGTCAGAAAAGTTCAGTTAGGACCCTGGTGTTTTCTAAGGTTTCTTCCACTTGTGTAGAAAAGTAAGTTGTTACATGCAGGGACTGTATCACTCGTCTTCAGAATTCCATTTGTGGAAAAAGATCTGGTCTGAGATTGTGTGGAAGGTGATTACTTAAGGAACATACTTTGAATGCAGTAGTTGGGAATAACGGAGGTTTTGGGGGGTTAAACACCAAAGTGTTGGGTTTTACCTTGTTTTTGTAGCCCTTGTTTGCAGTGGTGCCCTTTGGGTACCCTTAAATATGTCATTTATGTTGGACTGGTAGTAGCATTCTGGACTAAATAAAAGAGGTTGAATAGGTAAAACTTGGTAAAACCTGCTGTAACTAACTTTTTTAGTAGAAAACAATGGATAATAAATATGACTCTAAAACTTTCTTGGGGAATACTTTGCATTCTAGAAGAGAAACAGAAGAACACTCTTGCTGAGTGGTGTTCAGCTCAAGATAACACTAACAAAGGGACATCTCGGAGACAAAAATCAGTTCCAAGGACAAGTGAGGAGTACAAATGGTTGGATGATGGTGGTGACACAGTATTTAATCAACTGGTAAGTTTTTTCTTTTGTCGGAAGAGATGTTTATATTTGTGTTGTATTCTAGCCATTTAAAATCTGTTTTCTACAGTTGTGTTGAGTCTCTCAGGACAGTAACGTATTTTAAAGATTACTTGATTAGGATGAACTGCTCTAGCTGAAGTGTGCTCTTCAGACAGGGTGGTTGCGCACAGCTTTTCCTCAGATCAAATGGCTCGACTGCCATTGTGTTTGTACTTGCATATGACAAAATCAATGCATTAACTGATACCTGAGTTAGGTATATCTACACTGATATATTTGGGTTTCTGTTGCTGCTGGGAAAAATAACCATTCCAGTTCTTTGTGGGTAATGTATAAGAATAAAGACAACTCTTGGAAGAGATTAAGCTTTCAATATTGTTTTTTATCTTCAGACTGAAAAAGATGTGAATTGCCTTGAACCGTGGATAGTAAAAGAAATGGATTCCTGTCTTTCTGACATCTGGTTGCATAAAGATATTGATTTGTTTGCTCAGCTGTTAAATCTTATTTTAACTGAAAATGTCAGTGGTAAGTTTCATGTGTTATTACATAAAAAAAAAGCAACCTCAAATTTACTTAGATTTTTATGGCTACTTTTATCTCCAGTTTCAAATGGTGTTACCTTTGCATTCTGATGCCGACTGAAAAAATGATAGGGCTAGCAGAAATAATGGGTTGTTTAGTTAGTTGTTGTTTTGAAGTATTGACAGAAGTGTGTTTCTAAAAGAGTGTAGAATTCATATGAACTAACTTCAGAGATAAAGTGAGGAAACAAATTCTCTTTGGTCTGGAATTTGAAAGCAATATTTGTACTATATTTAGATGAAAAAATAACATTTCTCTTGGGTTTGCTGGATTTTTTTTTCTTTTACTTTTCAGTTGATTATAGGCACAGTGAAACTGGTGCGACTGCTCTGATGATTTCTTCAGGGAGAGGCTTTTTGAGTCAAGTAGAACAGTTGATCAGCATGGGAGCAAGTATCCACTGCAAATCATCTAATGGCTGGTAAAAACAGAGAAACCAAAAGATAGATTTATGTGTCAGTATAGGAGAGAGAAAGAAAATTGTTTAACATCTAAATTAATTTGCTAACTTATCACACTGCTGTAAGAACTATAGATTTTGACAGCCTCAACAATTTCTAACTCCTGATAATCACATTGTTTTCTGTAAATTCTAAATTGAATTCTTAATTACATGGTCTTGATTATGAGCTATAAACTTTGTTTCAGTAGGTCTTAATTAAGATACTGGTTAGCAGAACAACTGTAATCTACTGAATTGGACCACAATATTGGGCAATTCCTATTTTCATGGAGTTACCCATATCAGAAGATCTTTCTGTTATGTTTCTAAATATATTGTAGCATGTAAAAATATTTGTGAATCTGTAGAAACTCAGGTTTTGTGGTCATAGATTACGTCTTCATATAAACAGGGAAGTACAGTAAATAATTGTTGTATGGAATGATAAGAATTAGGATTCCATGGGTCTGATATTTGGTACTAACATTTGAAAAAACTTGGGAAGGAATGCAGTTTAAAGATAAAACAGTGAACGGCATCGTGAGGAGGACAGCGTCTGAAAGACATGAAATAGCCAAATGTTATGCCTGGGGTGTGACCTTTTGAGATGACTTCAAGGATACTGCAAACAGGCAGGTCTGATCTCTGCACCTTGCTGTGGACTTTTTAAAGGAATGGCGCTTTCTTCCTCCTCACTTCCTTGTGCATGTTTGCTCCTGTGTAAAACGGACATTCTTTTGTGGTAAAGAACTGTAGTCACCTAAAAGTCAGATAGCTGTTAACACCTATTCATGCACTTTCAAATGGGAAGTTGCAGATCCAGCAATAACAGTACGGATGTCAGTACAGAAATGGGTACAAAAGTCTGGTGTCAAGTGCCTCTCCTGATGCGCTCTTCATATTCATCTTTTGAAGTGAAAAGTCTAATAAAAATACTTGTGCAACTATTTCAGGATGGCTGTGGACTGGGCTAGGCACTTTGGACAGACGGAGGTTGTTCATCTGTTGGAATCCTACAGGTCAGTTGTAACTGTTTTGCAGAATGAGTTGTATATGATATACAAAGAGTTGTGATGGGAAATTTGAGGTTTGTGTTCTTTTAATCAGAACAGGTTTTAGCTTTTCATGGTCTAAAATCTGGACTTAATGGCAAGACTTCTTTTTAAGAATAGGAATATTTCAAAAAATAAACAGCAAAAAAGTTCGTACTCAGTATCATATTGTTTATGTTTGCACAACTTGCTAATTCTATACTTTTCACATGCTTACTTTGGAAACAAATCTGTCATGTGTTTTTATTTATACTTTTTATATGCAATAGGCATATTAAAGAAAATTTACAGAAGTAATGTGTACACTAGGCCATTCAAGAATGATATTCTGATTAACTTACAGTTATCGTACTTGAGGTAGTGTTTTGTAAAGCTTATCTCTACTATAATTTCTCTTAGTGTAGTTTCTGCTAGTGGGAAATTTTTGGAGAACACGTATCTCTTAAGTATTTTTACTTGAACAGATAAACGAGAAGTATCTTTATACTTTCCTTTGCTTATGGTTGTGTTTCAATGAAGTTGAAGAAAACTAAAGTTAACACTAATAAATAAAGTGGCATCCTTCACTGGGTTAACATTGAAATCAGTAAACAGTAACAGTATGGTGATTCCCTTCTGCTACACTTAAACATCAGAATTCAAGTCCAATAGTCATATTGGTCTTGAACTAACTTTGAGTGGATGGCTCAATGCAAACCCGAAGGGGCAGCCTTGATTCTGGTGTATTTTCCTGTTACAGCGCTTCATTCGGATTTGGAAACATGGATGAAAGTTCCCTGGTCCAAAAAAGTGCTAGTGACCTTAGTGCAGAGGACAGAGAGCTACTGACAGCTTATCATCACAGTTTTGATGATGAAAAAGTGGATCTGGATCTGATAATGCACTTACTTCACAGCATCTGTCATAGTTCTGATGCAGGTAGGTAAATACCTAACCAGTGGTTGTGGATTTGGCTTCTGATGAATCGTGCTCTTTTTTCAGCAATCCACAAACGTTAAAACCTTCTGAGTGCTATTCGACATGTATTTGAATTTTCTGTTTAACTTTGCAAACCCACTTCCTTTTTTAGGATCAATTTTAATATTTCTTCCTAGGTATGATGAGATAGTGAGCCTGAGAGACCGCATTGTTTTGGATGATAAGAGATTCACTGATAATGCTCACAGGTAAAACCTTTAGTTACTGTGGCTTTTCATTGCTTCTTTTAAGGATCCTTAAAATGTTCCTTTTGTCTTGCGTTAGATACCAAGTTTTCGTGCTTCATTCAAGAATGCAGACTTTGTACCAGAAGAAAGTGCTTGAAAGTCCACCTTTTGGCATTCGCAAAATTGCAAGTATTAGAGGACTTTTTCCAATGCCACAATGACCTATTTTGCCATTGCTTTTACAGTTATTATCGTTTTGGTGGTTTTGGTTTTTTTCTTTGCAGATTCTTTCTACTAATATTGCAGAAACCAGCATAACAGTCAGTGATGTGGTGTTTGTCATTGACTCAGGCAAGGTGAAAGAGGTAGGACTGCCATAAATTTTCCTCGTGTGATTCTAAAACACACAGTGCATAAATTTTGGAGAACTTTTTTTTTATTATTTATGACTTTACAGTAAAGTGAAAAAAAGCATTTACTAGCTGAGAGCTGGTGCCTGTCAGGCAACAGTCCTTGCTGAAAAGTTTCAACATGCATTTGTTTTAAGACAAATACTGTAAGCTATCTGTCTAAAAAATCTTGAAAATCTTGAAATTCAAAAATTGTGGAGCATTAAGATACTAGAAAGGAGATACCCTCATTAATTCACTCGAAATTGAGAAGGTACCTTTGTATCAGAAGCTGCTGTATATATTACTATTTCATACTTTTTAGAAAACTTCTCTTGGTAATCTAAATAACTAGTAACTTGTATTTCATGTACCCTATTGAGTTTTCAGTTTGCATTCCTTTCTTTGTTTTTCTAGAAGTCTTTTGATGCACTGAGTCGTGTTACAATGGTAAAAATGGGGTGGATTTCAAAAGCCAGTGCTATCCAGAGAAAAGGCAGGTAATAAATGCCTCATAGCGGTTTCCATTTTGCAGATATCCACAGTCCTTTATGTTTAGAATAAAGCACACAACATAGTAGCTGTTTCTGGCCTAGTCCAGTGTTGTGTTGCATAGTGGCCAACACTCGTTCTCTGCAGGTGAGTAGGAGTCAGCATGTATTTCCTTGGAATAATCTCCCAAGTTGTAGAAAAGTGACGCTCAGGCATTTGCCAAAGGTCTGGGTTGTTTTCCCCCCATTAATTTGTTCTCCTTCCTCTTTCTCCCATGTAGCACCAGCAGTCACAATGTCCAGTGGGGTGTTTTCACATCATGTCTGTGGGCAGCGGACTGCCTATTTCACTTTCTCCAAGCTATCCATGACTTAACAGGCCATGATTATATTCTTCCCAGCACTGTGGGTGAGGGCTCAGAAGTTTATGTAGCAACAAATGCCTGTTTAATCAATCATATTGGCATTAAGCTGCACGTATGCACATAGATGTATATGACTGAGAGAATTTGCTGTCTCTCATTCCCTCACAAGTTACTTCATCTTTATTCTACCTTTTACTCCAAGCATCACTTCTGTTTAGGGGATGTGAGGGGAAACAATAAAGTTTGCAACTGGTTCCTTACAACAAAAGATGATTGAGATTTGAACTGGTCTTAGGTTAGCAAAAAACCCACAGCACTTTACATTAGATAAGCCTTGTTTTTCTTTCCTCCAGATTTCTCAGTGTTGGCTTAAAATTACAGTAAAAAAATTGCCACACTCTCAAAAATAATTCATGATTAGAAAACTCTCACTTTGCGTGTGACTTAACAACGCTTTCTTCATAGTACTGCCTCTTCTTTTCCATTCTGAGTTTCTGTGTCTTTGTTGGCTTTTGGTTTTGTTTTTAGAAAGAAATCCTCATTTTCACAACCTTCCATATTTTATTTTCAAGGGCTGGGCGCTGTCAGCCTGGAGTCTGCTTTCGTCTCTTCAGCAGGCTCCGATTTCAGAATATGTTGGAATTTCAATCTCCAGAACTTCTAAGGATGCCGCTTCAGGTGCATGTTCAGTTAGAAACTATAACTTTAAAAAATACAATGTCCTCAAACCACACTATTAATTGCAACAAATCATGTGTTTGGCGGCTGCTTCCAAATCTTGGTAATCTTTTTTTGTTCTGCCTTTTACCTTGCAGGAGATCTGTTTGTACACAAAACTTCTGGCTCCAGTTAATTGTCCAATTGTAGACTTTCTTATGAAAGCTCCTGATCCTCCGCCTGCTGTAACTGTGAGAAATGCTGTGCATATGCTTAAGGTCAGAAAAGGAATAGGTTTAGATTGTAATTGTGTTTGATCCCAAATTTGTGGTGTAGCAGTTTACTGACTTCAGTTTGTACTGAAGCTGTTTTTAATTACTTAAGGATGTTTTGAAGTTTTGGTTATTGTCTGTTTTCATTTTGTGCGTAGGGATGTGTTTTTCCATGTCAAGGGAAGAGAGTGCTTCAAAGTCTTGCCTCAGTTAATAGTTTGACTTGCTTCTGTAGTGTTTGGAAACAAGTCTAGTTCATGTCCATTATTCACATCCTTTCTGCTTTCACTGTCAATTGATTTTGTCCACTGTACCCATCCCCCTCTCCTTTATTTGTTTGTTTGTTTGTTTATGAACAGACCATAGATGCCATGGACCCTTGGGAAGATCTCACTGAGCTTGGTTATCACCTCACTGAATTACCTGTAGAGCCACACCTCGGTAAAATGGTGTTGTATGCTGTAGTTCTGAAGTGCCTGGATCCTGTTCTGACCATTGCCTGTGCTCTTGCCTGCCAAGACCCTTTTGTGCTGCCCACGCTGGCCTCCCAAAAGCGTGCAGCCGTGCTGTGCAGGAAGCGTTTTGCTGCCGGAACGTTCAGTGACCACATGGCCCTGCTCAGGGCTTTCCAGGTAGTCTTTCATTTCAGAGAGTACTAATCACAGCACATTCAAGCAAAATGCAGATGCACCAGTTGGATGTAGAGTGGCGGGCTGTGATTAAGTGCTCAGAGAAGACTTTCTTTTTGCCTAGTGCCTTTCCTGTGTAAGGCATTACTTGGCAGTCTGGCTGGTCCACAGAAGAGGGAACCGTTTTTGTAGTATGTTTTGTTTCAAACATTATAAAATTTTGAATGTTCCAACAATGTGCCTCTTTGCATCCTACTACACTGAACTTTGAATCATGATCTTAATGTAATGATCTTTATTTATTGTTTTAACTTGACATAATCATCACTGTAGTGAACACATAAAGAGAATCTAATTGTTGAACAAAAAAAAGAATCTGGTTTGATACATTAACTTTTAGAGTGGGTTTTGCATTCATTTTATTGACATAAATGTAATATTTAAAAAAAAATGCAGTTTTTAGTTTAAGTCCTTGAAATTAATAGGCAAATGTAAAAACATTTTCAGGCATGGCAGAAGGCAGGCAGTGAGGGCTGGGAGAGAGCCTTCTGTGAAAAGAACTTCCTATCCCAAGCCACAATGGAAACCATTGCAGGAATGAGAACACAGGTGCTTGGCCAGCTTAGAGCCTCAGGTAGAGAAGTTGGAAACAATTTGAACATTGTTTTAAAGTCAAGCATATAGAAATTGTAACAAAAATCATGTTCACTGGTGTAATTTTCCTTAATTTGAAATACACCTTCATGCACGCATTCATGCAGGGTATGGTGCAGATGAGGAATTGTGGCTGCTCTAACTGAAAGCACCCTCATCTCCACATGCCACTGCATTTCATGTTCTAATGAATTATTCCCATAGGAAATGTCTTTATATTGTAGAAAATAGTGGTATTCTGTGTTAGTATGAAACCCCTTATCAGGAAGGATTTCAGTGTAATGGTTTCTTCTTGGTGCTGTTAAGGTTGGCAGTGGTGAAAAATGCAACAAAGAAGTCATTTATTTCACCTTTAGTTTCTGACTCCTTTTGAGAACCAAACACAAGCTAACATGGCACTGTTTTGTCTCTTTCCTTTGTCAGGTTTTGTGAGAGCCAGAGGAGGAGCTGATATTAGAGATGTTAATACTAACTCTGAGAACTGGGCTGTAATTAAAGGTGCCTTAGTGGCCGGGATGTATCCCAATCTTGTGCATGTAGACAGAGACAGCCTGGTGTTGACGGAATCAAAGGAGAAGAAAGTGCGATTTCATCCTACCTCTGTTCTTGGTCAGTCTCAGTATAAAAAGGTAAAGACACTTTGAATTCATAGTTCAAAAAAAAGGGCACTAAAATCTGTCACGTGTTTTAGAAATGTCTTTTCCTATTTGTCAGTACTTTAAAAGCAATATAGGCATTTAACACTACAGCTTTAGAAAACACTGTTCTACCCAGCTGATAGAATTGGAGTTGATTCATTTTTCCATCGTTTCAATTAGTCCTTTCTCTAGATGGAACAAGGCAAAATGACAAAAAAACTGCCCTGCTATAAAATTGTTTTAAAGATATAATGATCCCTATTCTTAAAAGCAAGTTTTCCTCTGAAACTTTTTTTTAACATTTCTTTTTAAAGCAAAATGTTTTGTTTTATCATGGTAGGATAATTTATGAATCTGGTTGAATTCTCTCACGCTTTTTTATGTGCATGTATATTTTTATGTGTATATAATTGTATGTGTATTTAGTTCTCAGAATACAGAATCATAGAATGGTTTGGGTTGTAAGGGACCTTAAAGCTTATCTCATTCCAACCCCTGCCACGGGCAGGGACACCTTCCACTAGTCCAGGTTGCTCAGAGCCCCACCCAGCCTGGCCTTGAGCACTGCCAGGTTGAGGCATCCACAGTGTCTCCGGATAAAATGAGAAATACGTTCAAATTTACATTAATTACAGGTAGAGGGTTTAATAGCCTGGTTTTACCTGCTCTTGCACAGATTGCCCCAGCAAATGGACAAGCTGCAGCCATCCAGGCTCTCCCTACAGACTGGCTTATATATGATGAAATGACGAGAGCTCACAAGACAGCAAACATCAGGTGCTGCTCTGTTGTGACACCTGTCACGGTGGCCCTCTTCTGTGGACCAGCCAGACTGCCAAGTAATGCCTTGCAGGCATCTTCATCCTTTCGAGGTACACTGGAGTCTGGATTTGGGATGTTTCCGTTGCTATACATCAGCGTGTGACATGGAAAACTTATTTTTCAGTAATATTTAATACATGTATTGGCTGATTCTGAAAATAGCGCTGTTATAATTCCTGCAGCTATTCAGGAAGAGTTTGTTGGTTCTGTAAAAAATCTCTCCATTTTGGGATTCCTTACATACTCAAGTCCATAAATACAACCCCACAGTTGTAGGGTCTCAGAAACTGCAGTATAGTTTGTAAGGAAAGAATACAGCCACAATGTCTAATGAGAACTGTAGTACTGGTACTGAGAAGTGTAGTATGCATGTTCTTTTTCTACAGACTACTTTACTTGATACATTGAACCAGATTATTCAAACAGAATATTTTAGAAACAATCAATATGGCAAACAAGTCATGTTGCTTCTAGCTAACACATACATTTTCAAGACATGTTCTACTGATAATTTTTAATTTCAGTTAACTGTACTATTAACTGTGAGTAATAGACAATATATAGAAATGTCCTTCTTTTTTCTGATTTAAATTGAATGGAATTTACTACTCTTGGAATGGAAGCAAAAAGAACTGCTTCTAGTTGTCATAGTTTGAATCAAACTAAAAGTCCAACTTATTTCTAGAGCTTTTCTGTCTTGCTTTTAAACTGTGAACCTTAGAGTAGTGCTCATGCTGATTGAATTGCACTTAAGAAAAATAAAGAATCCTAATTAATAGCTATATGTATAGATTTTTTTTTTCTTACTAGGTCTTTAGATCTGCTGTTTTGCCAGGAAATAGAGGCATGTGTGATTTTGCAAACAGCTTTAGGCAAAAGTTGTATAGTGCCTGTGGATACTGGTGGAGGTACATGAGTTGGGTCACATCATATCAATACAGGTTTTTACACAGTAGGACCTTCAGCAGGTCTGGCTTGATTGCTGCTATCTGGAGCAAAGACTTTGCAGTGTATTTGCAGAAAAGAAGAGGTAGTTTTACAAATGCTTACATTTAAAGTCAGTTTTAGAAGGAAAAACATTATTGCTGGTAATACCGTAGTATGCGGGTTTTTGTGTGGACATAATAGTAGAAAAAATATGGAAATGCTAATGCACCTTTTGTCTTTAATTCAGGGGGAGGGGTATCTAATGATAGCAGCGACAGTGAGATGGAGGACAAGACATCTGCTGATCTGGCACTGCTGAAGCTGGATGAATGGCTCCATCTCAGACTGGACCCTGAAGTAAGTAAGAAATTACTCCTGGGTTTGCTTCATGTAGAGGAATTGTAAAAAGATGTGAAAAGGTTTTTGTAACATTTGAGTAGCCAAGAATTTTGTCCAAGAATGTCATGGTCTATTTCAGTCTCTCGAACTAGGTACTCTGTGATTTAACCTTTACTTCACAAGCTCATCAATAATTAAACGGCTTCAATCCCCTTTGGCACAGAGTTGTCTGTCGCCTGAATCCGTGTATTCAACATCCAAGTTGCAGTGTTTCATCACCTATCACCCGTACCTTTCTATTCTTTTACTTGTCAGCAAAAAGAAAGAGAATAATTAGTCACCTAAGTCAACATTGAGAGTGCTCATCCCTCTTCCTCCCTATTGATGTGGGTGTCCTGTCTCTCACAAAAGGGACCAGGAAAGCTTCAGCAATCCAGATGCCGTTGGGTCTGTTTCAAAAACTTTCTGGGCAGTATGATGTTTTATATCTGAGCTTGGCAGTTTTGTCCCTTTCCACACGTCAGCAGATTCTGAAGAGACTGGCAGACAAAAGATAATGGCTGCAAGGGACAGCAAGCTGCAGGTGACAGTGACTGCATAAGGGCCCTTCTGCTCCTTCTGGCCTCCTGTCCTGCCTGCATGGTGCTCCATCAGGCCATAGCACGAGCTGGGATAGCCAAAATCTGAACAGGAGCTGAGAGAACAGTCACATTGGCATATTGTGTTCTTCTTTCTTTGAGAGGATAACCAAAATCAGATCAAAAAAGGAGGACTTGAAGCTGAAGTTGCTGAAAGAAAGTTGCTGTCAGATTTTGGAAGGATAAATTTCAAAACCTCTTTGAAATAGAAGTCTTTATGTCATTGAGGAGCTGTGGCTGTGGTAGGAGGCAAGTTATGGGTCATGAAACACACAACTTTACCAACTCTAATAATAATACTCTCTCTCCTACACATGTCCAGAAGAGTGATTTTTTAAAATTTATTGTAATGGAAGCATTTCTGGTAGCAGAATTAGACAATAGTCTTCTGAATTTAGTCATCACATTTGACCAGGTGTCTATGTAAGAAAAAATATCACTTAGAGCTCTTTTCCATCAACTATGACTGAAGAGTGCATGAGTAGAGACTGATTTGAGAGGAAGGGCATAAAGCATGAAAGGATTGGGTTTTCTTGAAAGATAAGAAGGAAAAAAAAAGAGTCTGTGGAGTTACAATACAAAGCTAAGTTTATTACAGAGCTAAATGAAATGATTCCAAAATTACCTTGCACCCAAGGAAAAAAAAGCAAATTAACATCTTAATTTAAATATGGATTATTCCCCTTCCCCAAGACCTTAGTCTTGCCTTTAATTGTGGGCCCTGTTTATATTAGAATGCCAGGTGCTGCCTGATATGGAAAAGACAGGGTTCTCTTACCTGTGTGATCTAATTTTCATCAGTATTGAACAGAATTGGAATTTATTGCAGGCTGCTGGTATGCTGCTGCAACTCAGGCAGAAGTGGCACAGCTTGTTTCTGCGTCGTATGCGAGCTCCTTCTAAGCTGTGGTCTGAGGTTGATGAAACAACTGTAAGAGCAATTACAGCTGTTCTGAGTGCTGAAGAACAGTCTGCAGGTCTACAGCAGCCTTCAGGAATTGGCCAGAGACCAAGGCCTGTGACTTGTGAAGAACTTCCTTTGGCATCTACATGCATGTCAACCAACAGCAGAAACAGCTCAACAGAAACAGAATTGTCTGACTTCTCTCATGCTGAAAAGTAAGATGCTGAGGTCTTCTGCTCACTGTAGGTTGCAGTTTATGTATACAAGTATCACTTAAGTTTCTGCTAGTAATAGGAGATGGAAACAGCGGAAGTACAGTTGGAAGGTGTTATACTGTTGTATGCTGCATTGTGGTCCCAAAGAGAAGTATTTCATACCTGGGGCTGCTGTTGGAGAGAGCAGTCAGGAATATTGTCCATGAATTGTGATGTTTGAGAAGTAGCAGAAGAAGTTTAACAGTAGCATTAAAAAGCAATGAATGGTCAGTATGAGTTTTTAGTTAGGCTTTAATAGATTTTGTAGTTGCTGTAATACATGTGGTCATGCAGTAGGCTGGCAGGTCGATGTAAATTGTTCAGTGACTGCTTGTGAAACTCAAAGTATGTCCTTTGTAGGGTTTCAGTGAAGTCTACTTCTCCTGCACTCCACCAGCCAAAGAAGTACAAAGAAAAAGACATTTTGCTCTCCAGACAATCCTCAGATGACAGATCAGCTCAGTCCTCAGTGAAGCCTGCAGACAGCAGTAGCTATTCCAACCCCTGTGCTACTCCTTCTTCTCCAGTGTCGGCAAAGGTAGAGTTCTCTAACATATCACCCTGCTCTTCCAAAGTAATAGAATTTCTTGCTGATATCATTCTGCAGTTAGGTATTTTACTGCTAAATTAGGAAGCTAATGTAGCTTTTCATTTGTAACAGTGCATAATACTTCCTTCTGGAACTTAAAAATCTAGACTAAATATCCTTGTTTCACTAGTTTAATACAGCAAAAATAATTTGTAGACTGCTGAGGTAAAGCTATCCAAAGTAGAAAAAATGAGATTAAAAAAAACCCCAAACTTGTTCTAATAAACATGTATTAGTTTTTTTCAACTAAATGAGTATATTATATACACACTTCTGAAGATTTTGGATTCTGCCTTTCTCGGCTTCCATAATAGATTTTCAATATCAATACTGATTCTGTCTTATCTACCTTACTATGACTGATTTTTGTGATGGTTATTTTAACAAAGTACACATTTTTAATGAGATTACTGTGACAGTTGTCCCATATACTTGAATAGTAGACTGCAGTAACACTAAGGAGATCATTGAGAGGAAACTTCATGGATTCATTGGAGGATGTAATAATTCCTCTGGAATCTTTCAGCTTTTAAATTAAGACAGCGTAAAAGGAAGAAAACATGTTTCCTGAATATAGAAATGCGAGTAGCGTGCTGTAGGCTACACTCTAGGATGCTTAATTTTGGTGTCATCTCAAGGTCTGTCAGACATTAACCAATTCTAATTAATCACTAGACTTTTTAATCCTATTCTGCTCTACTTGTTTCTTGCCCCTCATGGATGAATTACTGTGGAAGGGGCTAACAGCAGGCCTGTTAGCTAAAGGAGCGAAAAGAAGCTGAGAGCAAGAAGAAGCTGTTAAAGAGCTCTCTCCAAGGCTGCTACCAAGGAGACTGAGAGAAGAGAAGAACTGAAGAAAGATAAGGAGAGCACTGCAGACGGACAAAGTATTTTTAGAAAGTTAACTAAAGTCACTGTTACTGTTCACCAGTGGTGTTATGTTGATTTTTTGTGGCCAATAGTTGGGGTAGAAGAAGTATAAACAATTAGAAAGTTTATAAAAGGTCAGCCATGTTCGATAATAAAGAATTGCCATCTGAGACCGCCTGTGGTCTGTGCTTTGTGTGGCGACCGCCTCGGGATACAGTGTATATAGCAGTGACAGCTGGTGCCCACCGCGTGGAGCAACAGCCTGAACAGCGTGGTCAGTCTGGAGCCACGCGGGGTCCCAGCTCCCAGCCGTGACCCACTGGGGAGCAGCGGGGGAGGCGGCGCTGGTGCGGCTGAGAGTGGCGTGTGGAAGCCACAGGGAGGTCCAGACTTGATTTTCTCCTATCAGGACACCTGGAAGCAGGGGAGGCACCAACTAGTAATAATGGGAAATAAATCTAAAGAGGAAGAGATTGTTTTGGCTACATGGAAAGCTTTGTTAAGAAATAAGGGAATTAATACTTCAGACTATGCCCTTCGTAGTATATTGCTGTGGGCTAGATCATAGGATTTTGCCACTGATCCTGACACAGCATTTAGTGTTAAAACTTGGAAAAAAGTCAGGGACAGGCTGTGGGAAGTCATCTGAGCGGGAGATAAAACTTGTCAATCTAGTTGTTACTTGGAGATCGCTTTTTGAGGCATTAAAGGAATAGAAAACAGCGGGAACAAGCAGAGTACAACGTGGATGAAGATTTGGGGTTGATAAAGGGGTCTGATGGGAGGGATGAGTCAGATGGGGCCTTTGATGGGGAACTTGTTGAATACATCCTTGAAGAAGGTGCAGGTGTCCATGGAAGTTACCAGGCAGGCTACCAAAGCTTCCAGGAAAGTTGCCAGAGCTTCTATGCCAGCTGCCAAAGCTTCCAGGAAAACTGCCAGAGCTTCTGGGCTGGATGCTGAAGCTTTTGGGAAAGCTGCAAAGGCTTCTGGGCAGACTGCCAAAGTACCTCCTTATCAGACTCCTAAGCCTCTTTATCTCACACGTGCACAGCAGCTTGCAGCGGTCCCCGTATACACTACACCACTGCGCCAGTGAGCTGAAATGTCTTTAGCAGAGAGACAAACCCAGCTGTCTGCCCCCTGCTCCCCTCTGACGCTGTTGAGGCAGGATGGGAATGAATAGACTTTGTTCAGAAGGCTGAGACTATAACTCTGATTTATTTCAAAATACATCGCTCTTTTATACAGAGCTTCGTGCAGACCAACTCTATTGGTCCTGAAGTGAAAACCTCGCATGCTATTGGTGTGCAGTGAATGACATACAGTAGTAAAACCCAATTATAAACAATGTGAACTACAAGAGAGATAAAGAACTTATTTACATTCTTTCTCAACACTTTCTCAAGCTTCTACCTGGTTAGAAACTTTATGTTTTCTCTTTGACTGAATCTAAGACCTACACCCCTCCGCTCTAGCCCAGCCATTTGCCCCCCGCCCCCTTCTGAGCTGCATGAACAGTTTGCAAGGTCGTATCCTCCATTGCTGGACAGTGACAGCAAATCAAGTGAAGAGTCACCCGCAGTAACACCTGAGTTGGGGCAGGGAACTGTTGACAGTTCACCTTCTAAGAGATCTAGCCCTGCTGCCCCACAGACTTTGCCTCTGTGTCAAGTAACTGTGCTTCCCTGACAGCCTCAGAAGTTTTGGGAATTTGTTAGGAAGAAAGGAGCTGAAGAAAAAAATGGGGACCTAATAGAAAGATTAGGTGCCCCAAAAGTACCTCAGGAGCAGAGTGTTAACGCAAATGTTGTCTGTGATAATCCTATGGCTTTTCCAGTTTTTAAAGCAGTTCCTGGAACAGGGCAGAATGATAGTCATCACATCTTTGCTTGGAAGGTTGTACAAGATCTCCAATTGAAAGTGGCTCAGTTTGGTATTAATTCCTCAGAGGTAATGCAGTTAATACATGTAATTAATGCAGTATGCTTGCACCTTATGACATCATGCACCTTGCTACAATTTTATTCCAACCAGTACAATATGGTGTGTTTCAAGAAACTTGGAGGTGAGTGGCGAAGTGCACAGCTTTAACAAACATGCAGCTGCTTCAACAGGACTCTCGTCACACTGTGGGTGTTGATGCCTTATTGGGCACTGGGCCTTTTGCTAACCCAGATTTACAGGCAAGGTGGGTTCCTTCAATTTTGACACAAGCTCAGCAAATAGGCATGAGTGTTTTAATTAAAACAATGGAAATGGCAGCTCCAAAGCAGAGATATGTTACTATACAACAAGGGATGAGAGAACCATTTTTGCAGTTTGTGGAAAAGCTTGCTGCAGCTATTGAAAAACAGGTAGATAATGAACCTTTGTGACATAGATTGTATATACAATTGGTGAAAGAAAATGCAAACCCAGACTGCAGAAAGATTATTGACACCATACCTGGGAAGCCCACATTGCCTGAAATGGTTACTGCTTGCTCAAAAGTTGGTTCAGTAGAGCATAAAATGGCAGCTCTTGCTGCAGTTCTAAGACCACCATCGAAATGCTGTAATTGTGGACAGCAAGGACATGTAAAGGCACAGTGTAATACCCAGAAAATAACATCTAAGTCAAATGCAAGCAGCAATGTTATGTGCAATCATTGTGCTAAATTTGGGCACTGTGCAAGGGTAAGTATCATGCAAATGGTCAGCTGTTGCAGGGAAATGGGAAGAAGAACACGAAGGGGTGTGTGGGGACACAAATAACCCGACAACCATAAACAGCAATTATGGGCCTTCCCGGTACTGCAAAGCTACCCATTTGCGATCAGTACTCAGGAGCAACAAGTGGGTCCGCAGGGATTGATGTACCCACCGCCGACACAGTAATAACTATTTTGGCAAAAGAAATATGCAAAAAGCCCCATGACACCTATGGCCCAATAAGACGCGGATTGAGTGCATTTCTGATAGGGAGATCAAGTACTACGATTAAAGGTATTCATGTGCATTTAGGACTTATTGATGTTGATTATTTAGGACAGAGTCATGCTATGATATCGATGACTGCCCTATTACTATTCAGAAAGGAACTTGCATCGCTCAGCTTGTAGCCTTTGTGAGTTTTGTTCCCAATACAGTAAGTACCTCAAGTGTTCTGGACTGAGAAAGTAACGGAGAACCATCCAGAAAAGACATGCATCCTCACAGCCAGTGGATATCCTCCAGGGACCATACCGGTAACAGGTTTGATTGACACTGGAGCAGATGTTACAATACTCTCGTGACTGCGTTGGCCTCAGTCGTGGCCTCTCACTCATGCAAGTTTTGGACTTACAGGGTTGGGTAGTTCTACAACAGGTGGCTTGTCAGCCGTTGTAATTAATGTGAAACATCCCGATGGCCAACAAGCTAACATCAGACCCTCTGTTGCCGATACTCCTCAAAGTCTGTGGGGATGAGATTGTTTGTCTCAATGGGGTGTCAGAATTACTATGGATTTTTAATAGGAGCCACTGTGATGCAGGGTGGTGAATGTCCAGTTGTAGCCTTGACATGGTTAACAGATAAACCTGTCTGGGTTGATCAGTGGCCCCTTACTACCGAAACGCTTACTGCCCTGCAAGAATTAGTCACAGAACAATTGAAAGTGGATCATATTGAAGAATCATTCAGCCCCTGGAATACCCCTATTTTTGTAATAAAAAAGAAATCAGGAAAATGGAGACTTTTACATGATTTACAGCACATAAATGCTGTAATGGCAACAATGGGAGCTTTACAACCAGGTTTTCCTACACCGACAATGATTCCACAGGAATGGGCCAGTGAACCACATTAAACTTTCATGCAAATGAAGGATCCAAAAATAAACCAATCCAAAGGGACAGAAAACAGGATAAAAAGGGGCATCTGACCCACTGAATTCGTGCTGCTCCACCTGGGAACGCTCCTGCTTGGCCGGTGGGCCCCCTTGCTTTAGGCCTTTTTATTTTAATAAATGCTGAAATCACTTCAGTACCGGGAGTGTGGTCCTGTTTCTAACAGTACTGTATCAAAATAATTTACTAAAGCCAATAGTGAAAGCTAATAACTACATAAATTATTCATAACAATCAGTTAACAAATGGTTTCTGAATATGGGATTCTGAAGGCAGTGGACTTGGATGGGTGTCCTGGTTTGGAATGGGAGGAAATTCAGGGAAGTGATGCAAAGCTTTTTTGTAACTGACAGTCTGTTGAACCACTGAGAAGCTGGACACACCTCTGTGAAACGTACACGTTAAAGATGAAAAAACCCGGGAACTGTCTCTTTCTCTTCCGACTGGTGAGGAGGTGGAGAGCCCCAGCCCCCCTCTTGGCCAGGCCAAGCCGGGCAGTCCTGCTGCGGGCCAAGCCCCTTTCCCCCTCCCTGGGCCCCCGCCAGTCTCCTCATCAACTCCAGTCTGGCAGGGCCAGGCCCCAGGAGCTGCCGGGCAGGAAGGCAGGGGAGGCTGCAAAGCCCTGGCTGGAGCAGGGCTCCATGGATTGAAGATCTTGCCATCAGATCCCGGCTCCATGGATGTGAAGATCTTGCCATCAGATCCCGGCTCCATGGATGTGAAGATCTTGCCATCAGATCCCGGCTCCATGGATGTGAAGATCTTGCCATCAGATCCCGGCTCCATGGATGTGAAGATCTTGCCATCAGATCCCGGCTCCATGGATGTGAAGACCTTGCCGTCAGATCCTGGCCATGGATGTGAAGACCTTGCCGTCAGATCCTCTTCCCCCTGCACGGCTGAGACCAGAGACCCCTGCAGCCCGTACAAAAAACCAAAGACCAACCATGAGGCCGATCCTGACTCAGCAGCTCCAGTCAGGTGGGCCTTAGGCGTGTGATGTTAACCCAGTCAGTGCTTCAATCCTACCTCGAGTGAGAAAAAAGAACAAGATGCAAGCATGTAAAGGAAGAGCAGGAAGACATCAAGGTCAGCGAGGAAGGAGTTAAGTCCCAGATGGGAGAGGTGAGGAGATGCCTTGTTTTTGGAGCTGAAATCCTCTTGTAAGCTATGGAAAAAAGACTCTTTTTTCCTTATAACGCATGAAACTATGGGGAGATTAAATTGTTCAAATTGATATCAAGCAAAGGCCTCCATGCTAAGATAAGCAGATGTTGAAATAGCTGTGATCCCATGAGAAGGCTGAACAGAGAAAGAGAGAAGAGTAGTCTGGTGCTTCCCAGAGAAGAAGAAGATTTCTCTTCCCAGGGATTAAGATTATTTTAGAGATAGATAATGAGAACTTTTGCCTTTGAACAGCTGTTTTTTAAAACAATACCCCTTAAGCTGATGTCCTAGTTTAGGGCAAATTTGGGAGAAAACCCTCTGGAAGGAGCCCCCAGGAAAAAAACAAACACAGCCCCTCCCCACCCACCTGGTTCGGGAAGAATTTTCTCAGAGAGAAGTGGAAAAGAACCTGTTTATTTAACAAACAAAACACTCCCCCGCACAAAAAAAAAAAAAAAAAAAAAAAAGAGCAACACCAGATGATAACCAAACTCTTTCACCACTCTGAAGAGTTCACAAATCCAGAGAGTCTCTCGCCCGGGTCTGGACACTGGGGATTGCTCTTCAGCACTGCAAATCACAAAGCGCAGGCTCTCGGTGTTCCTCAGTGTTTCCCAGGTCCCAGTCTGGAGCAGTTGGGATGATATTCAGGAAAGGGGAAAAAAACAAAAGCAGTCCAGGGAAAAAATTGGACTGCTTAGCTAAACTACCAAGCAAAAGCAAAGGCAAAAGCAGAAGCAGGAGCAAGAGCAAGCAAAGCAAAGCAAGCCAGCAAAAGCCAGCAAGCAAAGCAAAGCAAGCCAGCCAGCACTAGCCTCTTCTGGACAACAGACCATGGGGGGAGGTGAACCGACTGATAACAAGACAAAACAAACCTTCACTTTCAGAGTCAGTTCTGAAAGCACAGGACATAATATCAAACATAAACAGAACACACGATTTGGGATACAAACACCATAACATCACCCTAGGACAGTCACAAATGCACATTTTCATTGATACATGACACGCATTGTCCACAACGATTGCTGTGTTGGTTGGGTTCATCACTTGTACTGGATCCATTAAAGGAGGTCTTGTCAGCCACTGAGTGAACTTAGACATTCAACATGAATTTACCTTGCTTTTCTCTCAGCACAGAGGCAAAGGAAAAATTAGATCAGGTGCTGTTGTTGTGCAGGATCCTTGCTCATTCTGGAGCTGTAATTCACAGCTCAGCTCGAGTGTTTCAGTCACCACTCCTGGGCAGAAAGCAAAATGCCTGTGGGAAACATAGTCATCTGTTCACATGTATAAGCAACAATAGCACAGAACATCAAGGGGCCACTCTGATCAGCTTTTTGGCATTTTACAGTAACAGTTATCTTCTAGTCCAACAACATGTAGCTCACATTTATTTACTTAACTGAATCTTGGGGGTTATAGTTACCATTGGTCACAAGTACTGCACTGAGAACTAAATTTGGGTTTTTCCTTTCAGTTTCTGAATAGCTGTAGTAATGACTAAAATGGTCTAGGTTTTGTTAGGTAAAATGGTCTAGCAAAACCTAGAATTTTGCTTGCTTTTTAAATTTTTTTTTTTCATTTAATGCAACCTTTCTATCCCTGAAATCAACATAACAAATAAGATATTAAACAGAAAGCAGGAAGAATGAGGGACCTTCAGCGTAGTGAATGTGAACACAGATTTCCAATATGTGATCACTTTATAAAGTGAAATTGATGTTAATTGAATGGGGTTAGGGAAGTAGAAAAATGCAACATGAGAAACAGTCTTTATGAACCAAGTAAAAATGTGTGAGAACTAATGAGAGAGGTCACTGTTAATGAAGTTCATGGACTAGAAAAGATATGACAGAGTGCTGCTGACCTCTCTGAAATGGTTGAGTCTAGAGCTGCAATGAGATTCCAAAGTAAAGGCTGCGTGGAATCTCATTTGGAAAGTCCTTCATGCAAAGACAAAGACAACCACAGAGAAAAAAAAAAAAAAAAACCAAAAAAAAACTTAAAAGAGAAAGGTTCCTAATATTACAGTGACAGGACAGATGCCAAAAATTACTCTCCAATCACATCCACTTGCCAATTTAAATATACTGGAATTAAATCCTTAGGATTTAGATATAGCAAAATCACAGATGCTGGAAATGGTTACTATATAATAATGGATTTCTTTGCTGCGAGTGTATATAACATTTGGAAATTATTCACCAAGGACTGTGTCATCAACTGTTTTCCAATGCAAAAAAACCCTGCACTCTTCAACAGTAGTTAATATCTTTTGATATCTAGTAGAGCTATCTTTTAAAATGGACATTTAGACATTCAATTAGAAAGAAGATAAAAATGACTGTTTTGAGGAAAATATTCATGAAAATGTTTATTTTACACATCTGAAGCAGAATGTCAGTACTTAACAAATCCTAATCAAAATGAAAGTCATCTGGAATATGCCAATCCAGACATAACTAAATAGCCAAATAACCAACCAAAAACCAAGCAACCAAAGAACACACAAACAGACAAACTGAAGACACTGAGACATCTGAAGCTGTTTTCAGGGCATTGCCAGCTCTTCCTGCCTAGTTGGTGGCCTCTGGTGACTCTTCCAGGCCTGTATCCATGGCTATGGCTGATCCTAGGGCTGGTCCTGCTTTTCAGAATGAATTTTGAGTCTTTATTTTAAGCAGGATTTCTGCTTATAATCTACTCACTTAGTTTGATTTCTGCTTTGTCCTAATTCATCTCTCTCTCATTGATGGGCGGGATCTTGAGGGGGAACTGTGTCAAAAGCCTTATAAAAATCCATTTAAGTCAGCAGGCAGCTCTGACACATCTTCCAGGATAACCATGTGGTGCACAGCACCCACTTTCTCAGAAGCTCTTCAACCATCACAGCTGCAGCAGGATTTCCTGTGTGAGGAGGTGCTGCCAGAATGGTCCTGTGGCTCCAGGGGCTTTCAGCTGATGGTGGGGTGTGGGGGTCAGGCAAAGACATTAGAAGGAGAAGAAAGCAGAACCCAGGAACTTTGTCAGAGAAATAGAATTTTTTTTTTTTTTCCTTGGCAAAAGGGTTACTAGAATCTCACTAGTGCCACCATCAGGGTGGCCTCTTGCTGGCCCTTTCATGTCTCCTCCATCTTCCCCACAGGGAACACTGTCCCCAGCTGAGCAGGGAGCTGCAGAGCCAGAGCCTGTGGGTGGCCTTCTGCCCCAAGTGTGGGCAGGACTGTTCCGACAACAACAGCACCTCCTGGATTTCGGCAAGGTGGAGGGGAGGTCTCCCTGCCTGTCTGTTGGTCCCCAGCAACTCTCCTGCCTGTCTGCTGTCTCTGGTGACTCTTCAGGGGAGCTGATGGCAAATTGTATGTCATCCTCTCCACCCCACTCAGAAAACCTGATAGTCTCTAGTGGACTTCTGCAGAGAGGGCAAGCTGGATTTCTTTTTGCCTGCTGCAGGATACCAGGCAGAACTGCTGGTGACAGGGAAGAGCAGAAGCCACGTCATTCTTAGTGACCTCACAGATGGGGCAGCTCCACTCTGTCTCGTGGCCATGTCTGTCTGTTGCAGCAGAAGGGGACAGATGAGGACTAGGCATGCTTGGCAGGAGTCAAGAATCAATCCGGTCTGGACCCAGGCTTGGCTGGCACCAAAATTCAAGCAGTGAAGGATGAGACCTCATATCCATCCCCCAGTGCTGTCACAATCCACCACTCAGTGGTGGATCCTACAGAGGGACATCAGCACCTGAATATAAACAGAAAGGAGTGCAAGGTCGCAAAGCACTCACATGTGATGTTATCCTCCACCATCCAGTGACATCACAATGGGACATCATGGCACGCCTTTGTTCCCTCTCACCTCAGCACATAGGTCTGGGACTGCTGGCAGATATTGCCATGGAAAAGGACATGGGGGGTCACCAGAGGCCAGCAGCCAGGCTGGGTCAGTGCCCTGAGAACAGCCCCCACGGCCCAGTGCTTCTGGGTGGCCTCATGCCCAGGGGCTCGGCAGGACTAATCCATTGAAAATGGCATTTTCCAGACTCTGTGTGACCCTGGTTGAGACAAAGACAGGAGGGAATACACTAGGGCTGGTAGTGGCTGGCAGGGGCTGTGGAGAGCAGCATCCTGCACAGAACAGTGGCAGAGATGCAGGAAGAAGCCAGCACACTGGAGGCCACCTCCACCAGGGCTCCCAGCAAACTTTCCCTTCTGTGCCTGTCACTGCAGAGCAGGACCAGCCCCAGGAGGAGAGGATTTTCTCCAGTTTCAAGATAATCTAGATTCTCTTGCCTGTTGACCACAGGGAACTGATAGAAAAACAAATAAAAGGAAAGCAAGGTATAAAACAAATTGGTTTCTACTAATGAGGCTTTAATTACACTCCTCGAATCTCCAGTTTCCAGCGCCTTCAAAAAACCACTTCTTTCATGCCATCAAGTCAGTTATTTCCATATCTTGAAGCGACATGCGGAATAAATAAATAGACTCCACAACTCGATGTAGTTATCAAGTGGGTATGTATGGCAGCGCCCGGCACAAGTGAGATAACTCTCCGAAATCTTGTGCCCCGAGCTGAAGTCTGCCCCGCAACTTTATTCACAAAGGTGTTCCATATGCAATACATTACACAACTTTTCTATGCATATTCAACCCCTGGCCCCGCCTGTCTTCGCTTCTCATGCTAAATAGGTCCATGCCCTTCTGGCCATGCGTAGTTTTTTGTGGGGGCTTTTATGGGGGTCCCTGGTGGTCTTTGAGCCACAAACCATCATCTTCCTCCGCATTGAACTTTTGAACTCTTCTCCTCTGCGCTTGCGCTTTTGGTCCTTTGCTCTCCTATCTGGATAAGTTCATCATCCTTGACATGTTTGGAGACAGAGGGCTTCCTTGTCTGAAGTCTTGGCATTCCTGGTCCTTTCCAGTATTTGTCTTTTTGCAAGAAGCTTTAAAGATCTTTGTTTTTCTTTCCTATGCCTTTTTGTGCAGAGGTTTCTTAAAATTCAACACATGATTCTACAAACATGATACATTCATTTTTGATATATTCATTTTTGATACATTCATTTTTGATACATTCATTTTGTTAGCTCAAGTGATCTCTGGAAAATCTTTCGTTTCAATCTAACTAGCTAAATAACCAGTTAGCCACTTACCTACTTAACAGTTCTCAGAAAAAAATTGCATTCAATTAAGTTATGATATCAAAGTTAATCATAGTCAAAGGCTTCAGCTACTTTTCACATTACACAGGAAATCATGTGTCTTAGTACTGTTAAAATCTGCTTGAAACTGCAACTTTGGATGTAGCATGTGTCCGATTTATCTGATATAAATACTGTATATATATATATATATATATAATATACTGTATATATTCGATAGCCAATAAAAATAAAAGGCACGTATGAAATAAAAGGTACGTATGAAAGATGCATTGAATCAGTTATATATCACTAATACTTTCTGAAAGACTAAATGTGGTCTGCATTAATTCTGAAGTTCATCAGCTGCCTACATTTTTCTATTCTTAAAATGTAAAATTGTACTGCTTTCAAAAGTAAGAACCTTCCTTAAACTGCTAAGTAAAAAGTTGTTTGCAACATATTACTTCAAACAAGAAGTGTTTCTCAAATATTTTACAAAACTTAGTAAAAATATTCTCTTCTTGCAAAATTTCACATTCCTGTACAGACCCAAGCCAACTGTGCTTAAGCAATCATAATTACTCACACTATTACTGTGTTCTTCTACACTACAAAGTACATATTATTTAATGTCAGTAACTTCATTTTATAAGCTAAATTAAAAGTTTAAGACTTTCCATTAGGAATCAAAGTGTATCTGACAGTATTTCAGAGATTAAAATGTGTGAAAATACCACAAATGCATGAAATTGCACTCCTATACAGCATGTAAACATAGTAAAATATCATGATCATGACAGTTACATTTTTCCACTCTAATCTTTTTCTGAAGATTTGCATGTGTACCAGGTAACTGGGCTGGGCTTGGTGTATCCCTGGAGGGCCCCAGGAGCTCTGCTCCCAGTCAGCTGAATGTTGGCACAAGGGTACCAGCCCTGGGCAGGAGCCAGTACAGGGCCCCTCCTGCAGGAGAAGGGATCAGGCCCTGCTTGGTAACTTTCATTTTGGCCACTTCTGTGAACAGGTAAGAAAGGTTAAAAGGAAACCTTTCCCAGCTATTTGCCTCCTTTATCTTTTTAGGTGCCAGAACTCTGTGTCACAGATGGCCTGGCTGTGTGCTGAGCAATGCAGCCCCCACAAAGCCTTTGGTTTCCCACAAGTTGCCATGCCTTGTTCCCAGGTGTGCCCAGCTCTGGCAGGAGAAAGAGCCTGCAGCGCCGTGCCCTGCCCAGCCGGGGCTCTCTGGCACAGAGCAGCAGCAGCGCCAGCACCTCTCAATCCGCTCTTTCCTTATCTTCTCCTGGGACACAGAAGCCTCTGGAAATCAGCACCACCAGTCGTGTTCCCAGCTCGGAGCAGCTCCTGCCGGCAGACAGGTCCTGCCAGTTCGACCGCTTCTGGAGGGGCAGAGGTGCAGACTAACATGAACAGGAGTCCTGGGAATGTCCAATAAATATGCAAAAATGTGGGAGTATTTGTTAGGAATTATTACAGCTGTTAAACCAATACTGCCTTCTCTCCTGGCTCTGTGAATGCCTTGGGCCCTTCTCTGACCCCAGCAGTTACCCCTATCTGCATTCCCTGATTGCTGTCACTTGCACCTCAAAGCAGGGTTTTGTGGACTCCAAGTTCCAACTTTCAGGCTGGAGCATCACCATGTTGTTCCTCATGAGTGACTGTCCCGTCTTCATGTCCCTGTGCTTGGAGCAACTACATTTGCTAAGAAGTAGGGCATAGAAAATCAGAGAATAAAAATGGCTTGGAAACTCTTTGGTGGGAACTGGATACTAGAGTTTTCAGTTCCTTTCTTTTGAAGAAACAGCTTCATTTTCTGAATGGAGGATGAAGCGTGTTTAGCAGGGCTTTGAGGAGTGGTTTTTGTGCTTAAAACCGATTCCTGATCTCCGATCTAGAAGAAAACATGGTCACCCTCTGAAAAGTTAAATCTTGGAGATGATGACATTAATGAGTAGGAAAAGTGATGCTTATAATTTCAAAGATGTTGATTGCCCCAAGCATCTAGTCAAGCATTTCTTGTCAACTGTCCTGCCGTTCAGTCTCGTGCCCACAGAGGATTCGCATTAGGACAACGTGCAGCTTCCCAGATTCCATAGTCTGAGTTTGGCCGGCTGCTCTCTCCACTGCACTTTGTGGGCTCATGCACTGGTGCTGGGGGTTGATGCTGGCCAAACATACGTGCACCCACAAAAAAAAAAAAAAAAAAATCGCTCGCTCCTGGGCTCGGCCGCAGCTGCTGGCGGCGCTGGGATGAGCCCCGGCTCACGGCCCGGCGGCCCTGCTGGGAAAGAGCCCCCGAGCCCACCGGGAAGGGGCCCCGCTGCCCCGCAGCACCCCTCGGAGGGCAGAGAGAAAGCCAGCTTCTTTTCCTCTCTTTTTTCCTCTCTTAAAAGTGTTGTCCTAGAGGCGGCACCAGCTTTTCTAATTGGCTGAGCAGCGCGCCTGCTCTCAGAGGCACTCAGTGATTGCTTCTGCCTGGCACAGGGAAAGCTTATGGCAGAAATGCCTCACTTTCCCGGCTGCCTTCTTTCCTCCTCTCCAAAAATTGACCCATGCAAAACCAACAAAACTGGGTGCTCCTGGGGCTGGGGAACCTGGAGGCTTAGAGAATACTTGAAAAACTCGTGTGGGGCCCTTCAAAAACCTCATGTGGCTTCATATCCAGACACACAGATAAAGCTCAGATATTTCTCCATTCTTTTTCTTTTTAACTGAGAAAGGAAGTCACAGGTGATGGGGTCTCTATTCCACATCTATTGGAATAGATAGCTATATCTTTTAAATGCTGCAGGACTTAAGATTGTCAAATCAGCACTTCTCTGAGTATTCATTTTGGAAAACTCAGTTCTGGATAATAGTTGTAGACTAAAATAATATCATTCCTCTGTATAAATTAAATCCTATTTTAAGGAAATGAGCAACCTAAGAGCTATGTACAAAAGAAACTAACATGCATTGTTGAAATTAAATATGTTACTGTTACTCCTGCTCTCTGAAATACCTTTGAAATAAAATTAACAAGACCCTTAGAACATATTTGTGGGTGTACAAGTCAAGTTTCAGAAAAATTAAATCCTATCAATGAAAATTCTGTAAAGCAATGAAAAACTAATGTGCTTGTGTGTCTCAAGCTGCGTTAAGGGAAATATAGGTTGGATATTAGGAAAAAGGTTTTTACAGAAAGGGTGATAAAGTTCTGGAATGGTCCGCCCAGAAAGGTGGTGGAGTCACCATCCCTGGATGTTTAAAAAAAGACTGGATGTAACACTCAGTGCTATGGTTTAGTTGAGGTGTTAGGGCATGGGTTGGACTCAATGATCTTGAAGGTCTCTTCCAACCTAGTCATTCTGTGAATTCTGTGAATTCTGTGCATTTTTCTTATAACCTTGGGATTTTACTCCTTAGAAATTGCTAAGTTTCTATATCAGTCTATTTGCAAAGTAACTGTTTAACCCAAGAAATTTGGATACATTTCCCCTTTGGTTACAAATAAAGCATTTGCACCTTCAAGGCATATCCAGGGATGCACAGGTGACACTGCACTCATTGTTTCAAACAAGGTGAGTGCAAACAAAGAAGTTCCTGTTATTACCTTCCCATGCATAATTTTTAACCTTTCTGTAATCTCAAATGACCTCAGTTCTGTGATTATTGCATCTGCACACTTAGCTGCAAAAACCCAACATTAAAAGTCATGGTCATATTTTGGTTCCAAAATAAGAAAACATGCAAATTAGTATTTCAGTAATACTAATACAGTAAGCACTGGCAGACCTTTTAGGTTTAATCCAATTCCTGCTATATTCAGAAACCTGCTATTGACTTCAACAGAGTTGGCATGGATGCTTAACCATGAATAAATACAGAAGGTAGAAATCAAGAAATAGAAAAAAGAAATCAAGCTATGCAGTAATAAATGGCAAAAAAGAAGAGATAGTAGAATCAAGACCCCTAAATGCCAGATAGTCAGCACCAGCTTACGAATTATATGCAGTATTAAAAGCTTTACAGAAATTAGAAAGAAAAAAGAGAATGATCTTCACAGATTCAAAATATGCATTCAGGGTAGTACACACTTTCAGAAAGATTTAGGAAGAAAGAAGATTACTCAATACTCAGGGACAAAGACTAGTGCATGAAGAAATAATCAGGCAAATCTTAAAAGCCATCAGGGTGCCAGAGGCAATTACCATAGTCCACGTGAAAGGACACCAAACAAGAATACAGCTCAAGACCCAAAGGAACAACTTAGCAGATAAAGAAGCCAAAAGCACAGCTTTACTAAAAGTAAGTACCCCAGAGATTGGGGAGGAGGATGTCCAGAAATATCCCCCACACCCTTCCCCAAAAGCAATTGAAAGATGCAAATAAAAAAAAGAGGCCGACTAGAAAGAAGTAAGTAGAAATTGCCAGACAGGAGAGAGCTGTTATCTAAAAACTATACCAGAAAAATCCTGGGGAGATTACACCAACAGACACACTGGGGAGCCCAAGCCCTGGCAGAGCAATTCCTGAGATTCTTCAAGTATACGGGGATTTATGAATTAGCAAAACAAGAGGTACAAAGGTGTATGATTTGTCAAAAAGTTAATTGGGCAAAAACCCAGTATGTGGTATTGGGAAGTCGCCCAGTAGCATACCGGCTTTTTGAAAGAATTCAGGTAGATTTCACTGTATCTGCCTAAAGTGGAGAGATATAAATTCCTATTGGTAATAGTAGACAAACTAACTCACTGTGTAGAAGCCCTTCCAAGCTCTCGGGCTATGGCTCAAACGATATCGAGGTTTCTACTAGAAGAAATCCTACCCCGATATAAGTTAGTAAGATACATAGATTCAGACCAAGGGACATTCTTCACCTCTGAAATCATTAGGCAAGTAGCCAACACTCTAGGGATCCAGTGGGAGTACCACATCCCATAACATTCTCAGAGCTCCAGACAAGTTGAAAGAATGAATCAAACATTAAAAGCCCAATTAGCAAAATTAATTTTGGAAACAAAAATGTCCTGGGTAAAATGCCTCCCTTTGAAGCTTCCCAGATGCCACATTTCCTGCTAAATATCCAGACCATGTCTCATTCTGAGACTGGGCTATCTCCCTTTGAAGTGCTGTACGAGGTGCCATACGAGCATAGAATGCCAGTGGGGCACCCCAGGATAGAGGATGGACAGATACAGCTGTTGCTCATAGCCATAAGCAAGAATCTTCAGGAAGTGTGGAAGCAAGGAATAATAACACAAAGTGCCCCTTTGGGTTTTTTCATACATAAAGTACAGCCCAAGGAAAAAGTACTCATAAAGACCTAGAAAGAGGCCACCCTGTCACCTCACTGGGAAGTCCCCTTTCTTGCCCTCGTAACTACAGGCACAGCAGTACGAATGGCAGAAAAGAGTTAGACACACACATCTTGAGTGAAAAAATTGAGCTCTGGGAAGGGACGCCACAGTAGAAAGTCACCTCTCCCCCTAGCAACCTGAAGACAACCTTGCAAAGCCAAGTAAATGACTAATAAGAACCTGATGAAGTGCACTGAACCTAATTGTAAATGTTATCCATTTGTGCATTTCATATGCAAGTATTGTAACGAAGTTTAGATCACGCACTGTAAAAAGAGATATTAGCCAAAAAATTTATGCAATAAGTACTTAGAAGAGGAACTGTGCCTAACTAACCGTGTCTTAGGGCTCGCCACTAAGCTAAGAATAATTGAAGTAAATTCTGAAATTTAGTTTCACTTGTTCCAAAACAGGCTGAGGGGAAAATTACGACCAAAAGCTCAAATCATTACTGTTGAGTACTGGAAATTAAACAAAGTACTCTGCGGCTCAGATATTGTTAAACTATCCAAAAAGGGCATCTTTAAACAGAGGCACGCAGCTCAGTCCTAGCATGAAATCACAGAAGACTATTCTTACTGCCGAGAAGATGGCTTTACCCGCTGCTAGTAGCAACCCAGTAGATGCAAACAAAAGCAGAAGAATATTGATAGTAGGAGTAATCCTGATGTACCTGAATCTAGCAATGTACCTCAAGACTAGTACACACATAAATAACTTGCCCACCACAGAAGTGCGGAGCCCCGGCAATGGGTGCAGACAAAGCATACAGACTGTTCAGAAAAGACAAGGAGAATCAGAAGCTCCAATATTCCCAGCCCCAAGGAACTGCAGCAAGGGTAAAATAAACAAACATTGTTCCATAAACAGCACTCAGCAGGGGGTACGTGGATTAAAAAAAAGATGAAGTGTTATTTACAAGGAGCAACCCCTAAAAATGGGCAGTCAGAGCACAAAATACATAAGAAGAACGCTGAACAAATATCTGTCTCAGCCTGTGACAAATATAACTGCACAGCATGGATTGGGGGAAAAATAGAGTCATTATTTGTAGCTTATTTTCAGGCGAACCCCCTGTGTTATAATAATAATCTATTGAATATGTGTGTGATAAGAAGAAAGACATACTAAGTCAGAGGAATTTAAAATATGAGACCAAATTATCCCTCAGAAATGAACCAGTTATCCTTAACCTTTTAGAAGATCAAGATGACAGAGTTTGTCTGCAATATGACAGGATATTCTGCTCCTCAAAGAATAAAGAAAGAGTAGACCCAAAGAGTAAAATAAAACAAGTAACACAAGAACTAAAAAGACACGAGGCAGAAATAAGAAAAAATAAGATAGAAAAGAAAAGGTTGAGAACCCTAAGTGAACGATATGAACACCTAGAGAGACAATACACCAATTAGAGTTTACCTGCCTCAGACCAAAACCTGTTTGTAGATCTGATGCAAAAAATTGCAACAAAATTAAGACTATCCAATTGCTAAATTTGCAGAGGGCTCAAATCCACTGAAAACTAGCGTTAGAAAAGGAAAAGTTTAGCCCCAGAGCAACTCCTAAAATAACTCAGAAACCTGAGGGATAAGTTTTAGACAAGAGAGTAATTAGAATGTTCTACCTTAGCAAGGAGGGAAAAGAGTATACTAAAATAGTAAGGTACACTCCATGTATATCCACTTTGACGGTAAACTCCTCCAACAAAAACAAGATCTGGCAGCCAGAAAGCTCTTCAGGGTACTAGAGCCGGGAAAAAGGGGCCAAGTGCAAATAGACTAATAAAATTGGACTCTACTAGAACAAAAGCCCTAGAGATAATCCTTACTAATCCTTAAGTAAATTAAGAAGACTCTAGAATGAGCCCAAAACCACAAAGGTTAAATAAAAAGCCCCCAATAGTTGATATTAAATTTGCAGGAAGAAAGCATACAGTGAACAACCTCAGTGGTAGAAAGGGTCGTGCACAATAAGATTGATAAGGCCTGTTTTCTTTACCCTGCCCCACTCAGAATGCAACTCACTAGGGGATCCCTTATATAAAACCTTAAGTAAAAAGAAAAAGGATTTGAAAAATAAATTCCCTATCTTTGATAAAGATCAGGCCTAGAGAGAGGAGGAGTGGCCTGCAGAAAGAATAATAGAATATTAGTCCCACGACATAGGCCCAAGATGGGAGTTGGAGGTATAAGACCCCAATTTATCTATTAAACTGACTAATGAAGCTCCAAGCAGTAGTAGAAATTGTCTCCAAGCACACCTCAGATTCCCTCGAGTTACTATCTAAACAACACTCCCAAATAAGAGCCTTTGTATATCAACACAAGATGGCCCTAGACTGTTTACTAGCCAAAGAAGAGAGAGTTTGTGAGAAATTTAATAAAACAAAATGTTGTCTAGAGAGCGATAATTATAGAAAAACCTAGTGAACGAAATTAAACAAGTAGCACATGTCCCAGTACAAAAATAGAACTCTATACTCCAAGCATCCTAGTGGGTCCATTTGTTTAATAGAGCTTAGTAAAAAAAAATATATATTATTTATATTGTGTTCAATAGCTAGAATCCTATTCCTGCCCTGCCTGATACCCTGCTTTATTAAGTTAATATACTCAGTAGTGCAGGGTATGCAGGTAGCTGCCATGCCCACAGACCCAGAATGTACTACAGGGAAATTAAATCAAGTATCTAAAATCACAAAATTAGAAGAAGAAAATCCACACAGTAGAACAACAGATCCTTTAGCCAGATTCAAAGAGCAAATAAAGGGAGAAGGGGACGTTTACAAGCTTTACCAAGAAATTCCAAAAGAAGAGTAGAGTAATGAGACCAAAGAGAACTAAGAGTTTTTAAGGACTAAACTAGTTAAATTATAAGACAGTTTCACAAGATCAAAAGAAAATCCACTAAATACAAAGCTTTTTAGAAAAGCACGAATTCGTGTATTAATATAAAAGGGGAAGGATTGTTATATGTAATATGAGTAATTTGTGCCTATAAAGTAAAATATAGATGTAATGTTTAGTATTACTAAGAAATATTTGTATAAAACATGCGAGTCTGAGCCAAGAGATTACCTCACATATGTTGAGACCACCCCTGACAAAAAGGAGGAAAACTTAATTTACAAACAAATTCCGATAGCTTACCCAGAGATAAATTGTTTCTCAAAGTGATCCTAGTAACTCCCAAGCAATGATCCTCTCAATAACTACCCAAGATTGAGATTGCTAGAGTCACCAGAGAAATACATCTCAATGCCAAGTTCCAGTAACTCAGTCAGGGGTGTACATCACTCTCCAGACACCATTTTGTTCTCCCCAACACAGAGAAAAGAAATTCTATAAATATGTAAGACTCTAAATAGGAAAAAAAGCCTGATCACTGAAACTCTGCCTCAAGCAAAATAAACTGTATAAAAACCGCTTAAGAGAGACAGTCTTGTGTGAAACATAAAGGACCCTATGCTGTAGCAGTCAGACCTGTGTCTCATCCAGTGCTGATCCCGGGCTCAGCACTGTCCTTTTTATTGTAGCTAGCTCAGACTGAATTTGATCACTAAATAAAACCTGGTTTTATTACTTTTAATTTAGCTAGATCAATTTTTACTTATAACAGTTCTTTAACTGAAGTTCTGCCACTTGTCATCATTTTGAAAGTAAAAAATCGTCTTATTAAATCACTAAAAAAATTACTAACTTTTAACAAGGGGAGAAGGGTGTATTGCTTGCGCTGTTATTTGTGTCTAAAATTTTTGTGCACTAGATATTAATAAAAGTTTGTTTTTAAAGTATAAATACAAAAATCCTCCCCCAGCCAAGCTGATGGCCCTGATCGAGCCATGAACCTGGCTGGTAAAGAAAAATACATTAGGAAACCTAGATGCTCCATTGAGATAAATGAAAAAAGCCTCATGAAACGCAGAGAAAAATCAAAACCCCATAATTCCAATAAAGATTTGTAGGGAACGGTATGTTTATTCACAGCGCTGTGGGCGCATGTCGGGACACATTGCCCTTCAATGGACATGCGCACCCCTGAGAACTCCCGATCCTTTTTTATTACCCTAATTTCCATATGCATAGAATTTCACAATAGGTTCATGCATATTCAGTATGCTGATTTTGCGTTTCACTTAACGCTAGTTACACTTGTACTCAGTTTTTGTCAGAAAGTACAGAAAGAACACCTGGGTCATTCTGCCCTGTCTGTTACAAGGACTGAGGAGTCTTTCTTATCTCTTCCTTAGCTGGGACAACTTTGCTAGTGCTGTAGTTATTAGACTAAACAACATATTTCACGTATGCTAGCAAGCTCAAAGTGGTACATTTCACCTAAATCCAAATGGATTTTTACTTTGTTAAATTTTCACTCTCACTCATCCGGAAGAATTTTTTTTTCAAGTCCTCATAGTGAAAAAGAGATCCACGCAGTGCTCAAAAACTATGTTTGTCCTTATTTTTCTCATTATACAAAGAAGAAGGGGGTAAAAGGGGTTGGGCTGAGGGTACACCCCCCTCTTTGAGTCTTAAGTAAATAATATAACGTTCTAATAACCCTAGGATATTCAGCTGCCTAAAATACCCTTCAGTGGACAGTGGAAAGCATAGACAAACATCCTGAAGTCTACCTACTTCATGGACAGTTTATATAAGAACTTGATTTATTTACAAACTATTTCTCATGCTTACAAACTTTTTCTTGCTTACAAATTGTTTTTTCTGTTTACAGATTGTTTTCTGGGTGTTGGGTTTTTCTTCCAGGCATAAATGGGTTACAGGTTGTTTTTAATACTTAGACTTTTCTATAAGGGTTAAATCAGTTAAAGTTTGAATGGTTTTTGTTTTTTAAAGATAAGTTCTAACATATAAGCATTGTGCCTGTGGCCTGAGTTCCATCATAAAAGATCCTGAACATGAATACTGCAGTTTCCATGGACATTCGGCCCATGCTGTCTTCTGTTTTCCTGTTTGCAAAGGGTCCTTATAGATGGAAGACAGAGAACAAATTACAAATTTTATTAAGCCAGGAAGGGTGAGATGTTACCAAATATCATAGATGAGCTTGCTACCAAGCCCCAGGATTGACTGACCGGGGCTTCTCCCACTCAGATCTCTTATGAAGCTGCAGGCAATTCACTGCCCCGAGGAGAGAAAGGCCAAGGGCAGCCGAGGGCCGGTGGCCTGGCTCAGCATTCCCACTCTTGTGCCGGCTGCCCTGCGACTCCTGGCAAAGGTCAGCAGTGTGTGCAGCACTCTGGGCACCGGGGCAGGAGCCGGGCTGCTCGGCAGGCTGGAGCACAGGGCAGCGTCCTTCAGGCACGGCGCTTGTGCCAGGGGACCATGGGCCAGCGGGAGGCAGGGACAGCTTGTCAGCTCACGGCTGCAGGAGCCAGTGCCTCACACAGCTCTGGGAGGCAGCGCCTGCAACCCCGCACTTCTGCACTGAGCCACAGCAAAGCTGTGACCTGCAGAGTGCTTTGCAGAAATATTCAGGGCCAGCAGGCCAGCCTGCTTTGTGCTCTCTGGCACACAGCAAGCGCTGTGCCACGCCGCAGCTCGGAGCTGCTGGGAGAGAGGGAATCGGGGATGCGCCTGAGGGTTTTGCTTGAGTTGTGAACTGATTTGGAAGAGAGCAGAAATATTTCAGTAGGCAATCTGTGTTTTCTTCCTTAATTTCTCAAAGAAAGTCACAATGTGTTGCACACAGGTAGGGGGTATTGTCAAAGAAAGGCCTTATAAAATCAGGCCTTACTCTGCTAAAAATGAGCAGCTGGCCTGTTATGTCTTCTACGTACAGCTAGCTAAATTCCCATGTGAAAAATCATGACTGCAGTTAGCACAACAAGCTCTTGTGGTAAGAAAACTGCATCTGTAATAATCAGGAAATCTGTCCAATGGGAGTCCACAAAGGAAAATTGTAAACACCTGAGTAAAAGAGAGAGTCTTAGCAAGTCCACACAAAAACACCTTCTAAGCAGTGAATTGTGTGGACAAGAAAAGAACCAGGCAATTGGAATTAAACATGAGGTCTGTGGACACAGTATAAAAATTAGTTTTGTGAATAAAAAATTGGCTTTCTATGCATGAAAAAACTGAGTCCCAGCTGCTGTATTGACACAGCCATGTGGCTTCACTCAGCAAGAGCACTTGAAGGGTGTATTGATGAAATGCTTGTGTTGATTCCCAGAACAGCAAGGAGAAATGTTAAGTGTATTCAATAGGGCTTCAGCTTGTGAATCCCTTTAGCTTTAACAGGCAGTGCTGAACCCTGTATTGCCCCACTGCAGTGCCTAATGTGTGCAAGTGCTATTTTAGCCTTGAGAATAAAGAGAGTGGTCCTGCTAAGAAGGTAGCTGGAATGCATTCAAAGGGAAGATATGTTTTTAAGAGGCTCTTGACCAGCAAAGGAGAATTTGAGGAATGGAATAGTTCCCAAATGACTGTGTCAGGAACCGGAGTCATGTTCCAGGCCCTGCCATATTTGATCCGTGTTTGAGCAGGTTGACAAGACAATGAAGAAAAGTGTATTGTTTAATGGGTGGGAACAGGACCCTTGAAAGAGAAACAATGTATGGGTCAATCGGTGGGCAGTTAAGGTTTGAAAGGGGAGCAATGCATAATGGAGCCTTGTTGGCATGGCCTTGGTATCTGGAGCCATCCTGGCCTCATCTCACATGCCAGCCATGTGTGAGCTGATGCTGTAACTGGGAAAATTCCACTCCTGAGCAGGAGGTATAAGGCCTGGCTCTGGGCTGGAGGGGTGAGAAGGATGACGTGCACACCGTTTTGATCCGGGGCATGTCCTGGAAGTGCACTGCCTACCTGCCCCTGTGGCCGAGCACCACACTCCATCTCCTTCTCCTGCTCAGCGGATTTTTGGGAATCCAGGGGTTGGTATTATTTGCTACTGCAACTAATGGAATACATTTGCTTGGCAAGCCCAGTTGTGTCTTAGATTCTTTTGTGCATGAGTCTCCTCCTGAACCTGCGGCAATGACCACCAGGGACCTACAGGATACTTCTACTCTGATGTCAATAAATTCTGAGAAATTATTTAAATATGTCAAATAATTTGGAGTAATGTTTAGCCTGTGAATTTCAGCAAAGTATTGAATATGTCTTAGTTCCATGGATACAAACTAATAAGTGAGATTGCTGGGTGTGCAGGTGTTAGGGGAGTGATTCCCTATGCACCGAGTACTGAAATAAACAAATGCCTCCTTTCCAATCCTGAGCTGGCAGCAGGGAACAGGCCCTGCTCTGTAACTTTCATTTTGGCAACTTCTGTGAACAGGTAAGAAAGGTCAAAATGAAACCTCTCCCAGCTATTTGCCTCTCCTTTATCTTTTTAGGTGCCAGAACTCTGTGTCACAGATGGCCTGGCTGTGTGCTGAGCAATGCAGCCCCCACAAAGCCTTTGGTTTCCCACAAGTTGCCATGCCTTGTTCCCAGGTGTGCCCAGCTCTGGCAGGAGAAAGAGCCTGCAGCGCCGTGCCCTGCCCAGCCGGGGCTCTCTGGCACAGAGCAGCAGCAGCGCCAGCACCTCTCAATCCGCTCTTTCCTTATCTTCTCCTGGGACACAGAAGCCTCTGGAAATCAGCACCACCAGTCGTGTTCCCAGCTCAGAGCAGCTCCTGCTGGTGGGCAGGTGCTGCCAGTTTGACTGCTTCCAAAGGGGAATAAAGGCAGAGATGTACATCCTCAGGAGCCCTGGGCGTATCCAATAAACGTGCAGATATGTGGGAGATTTGTTAGGAATTGTTTCAGCTGTTATGCCAACAGTGCCTTCTCTCCTGGTTCTGTGTGCTATAGATGAGTAATGTAACAGTTGGCTCTCACTGTTAAGAGGTAGATATTATGTGGATATAAAAATGTATAGTGATGTTATTGTAATATAGGCTCCCATAGTCCTATTTCCCCTCCCCCTTGCAATAGCCTTGGTAGTCAGGGCTTTTGGGGAGGGCCGGCTTGTGACCAGGAGGTGTGGAGTAACAACACCTGACCTCCAGTCAAGAGGTAAGAAAGAAATCTCCACCAGTGGATGGCAAAACTTTGACAAAACTTTGGCGGGATGAAGGGTATAAAAGGCAGAGCAACCATTTGATAGATGAGCTGCTCTATGTAATGTTCACAGAGACTCCCAGTGCTGCGAGTTTTCCTTATTCAGTCCTTTGTTAAGATTTAATAAACCTTTAAATTTATAAAAGTGAGGGTTTTTTCTCAGATGTGCAATGCTTTGGGCCATTTTCTTGGTCTGGTTTCCTTAGCTTGGTTCCCATCTGAGTGCTCAGTTGGGGTACAGGCTGTAGGTGCTTGGTGCACTCCTGGAGTTACTCTTGGATCCCTTGAACAACAGGGTTTGTTTGGCCCATGAGGGGAATTTGTGCTGCTTTGTGACAGAGGAGAACTTCCCCAGCTATTTTGCGTTTGCTGTAGGGAAGGTTGGTTATTGCTCTGCCTAAATTCACAGGCCAATATAGAGTGCTTGCATTGTGATGTCAGGGCATGGTTGCCATGTGGTCATGGTGGCATCAGAAGGTTGTCTTGGTGCACGGAAGGCCTCAGTGTCAGAGCAGCTCTAGGGCTTGCTCAGGGCAGGAGCATCCTCCTGCTTGAGGCGTTTGTCAGTGGGAGCTGCCCACAGACAAGAGCCTTGATTTTTCTGATGGTGGAGCAAATCTGCACAGCAGTGCTACAATGATTGAGAAGGTTGTTGCTGTAGCTATTGGAGCTTACGGCGTTTTTTATTCCAGCTATTACCTCACTAACCTGAGACGTAAGTAGAGGTTTTCCCTGGGTGTACCCGAACGTGGCTTTTGTATGTCTTCCTGCTCTTTCTTAGTGCCTGAGCTATTTTGAAACAGAAAGAGCACTAGCGTGCCACTGGTTTGGTAAAGTTCCTGTCAAGGAGTTCAGCTACAAGGGGATTTCTGTAGCCACAGGGCAGCATTTGCAAGGGAACCTGCAGGGGTTCTGTTCCCTCCCCGGGAGAGTCTGAGGCAGCAGAGTCTGTCATTTCCTCAGTTTGCTGGGACAAGCAAGACTTGAAAATTTAAACTGGAGACCTTCTTGGAAGGCCTTCTAATAACTCTGCAGTATTTCCCAGAATTCAGGGAAAGCTTCTTTCTTTCTACATTTTTTCATGAAAGGAGTTGACTGTCTAACTTGACCCTTGACTGAGTGTTAAAATAGTGATTCCCTTTGCAAGGAAGTGCAAACTCCAAAGCAGTGAGTGTCTGCTCCTGGACCCTGGAGCTGCTGCTGTGCTGTGTCACAATAGAGCTGCCATATCATAGTGGAATTTTGGGGCAGCTTTTCTGGGCAACTGTTTCCAGCAAGTTAATGAGAAATTGTGCATGCAACTGATTAAAAAAAAAAAAAAAAAACGTACTGTAAGGAGAGGATTTTAAAAAGATGTGTTATGTGTTTGGTAGAACAGGAGCATTGAGTGTTAGAGAACAATTTGCATTTTCTTGGTCATGTTTGTATCCATTTAATGGCTAAACAGGCCAAAGGGTAGGCATGCCCAAGACTATTATCTGGATCTCTTTGCTGGTTTTGTGAATGAAATGTGTCTCCTGGAGGGATGTTGTGAAACGGAAAATACTCTCTGTTTGCGGTGATTGTTCTGTGGGATTCACCAGCCCAGGCAATTTTCTCACAGCGTCTGGTTTGTTTTCTCTTGCCCACTACAGGTCACCTGATGCATGTAATCAGCGGTGCTGGTCCTAAGGTGAGTGAGAAAGGAACATTTCAGGTTTGTGCTGTTTAGCAATTGTAGAGTAAGCTGTGTGCTTAGCCAGAGCCAGTAGGCTGTAGAGGGCCGGGCACGCAGGCTGGAAGAAAATCCATTTTCATGCCTTCAGCAACAAATACAAAGGCATAGCTGGATATTTCCTAATTTCCAACTCAGAGCCTTGAAGACCTACAAACTCAGTTTTGCAGAGAGAACATTGCTTGATGACACCAGACAGGGATGAATACTTAAGAGAGAGCAACTTCCTGCAGAGTTGAATAAGCCCATTTTAATGAAGTCACAGCAACTTAGATTTCTATCCCTATAAAACTTCATGATACTTCCTTACAAGATGTGGTTGTAGAATTAGAAGGACAATTTAATGCTGTATTTGCAGTCCAATGGGCAACTTTGTGGCTGGGCAGCTGCATGGGCTAAAAGGACGCAGGGGTGCCGGCCAAGAGCAGCTGAAGGTGGGCCAGCGCCTGGCCAGGTGGCCAAGAAGGCCAAGGGCATCCTGGCCCGTGTCAGCAGCAGTGGGGCAGCAGGAGCAGGGCAGTGACCGTCCCCCTGGGCTGGGCAGCGCTGCGGCCATAGCTGGGAGTGCTGTGTCCACGTGTGGGCCCCTCTGAAGCAGAAAGTCCTTGAGGGGCTGGAGCGTGTGCAGAGAAGGATATGGGATCTGGGGAAGGGTGTGGAGCACAAGGCCAAGGAGGAGGCACCGAGGGAGCTTCAGCCTGGATAATAGGAGGCTTATGAGGGACCTTCAAGCACACTTCCATCAATCCCACCATGACAGTGCTCACTACAAGGGCAGTTTCCCTGCGAAACCTTCCCTCACTGCATCCCAGTGCTTTAGACGCTGGTGTCAGAGACATTCCCTTCTTGTTGTTGGTTGCGTTTTTGTTTTGTTGGTATAGTAGAGGAAAAGCCCGGTTGATTTTCTTGTTTTCCAACAAGCAAAGCTGCTTCTGTGCAACGTTTCCTGCTCTTTTCCAGCACTGGATGAGATTTTGATCCAGTTGTAGGTTTCCATGTCTGCAGCAGCAATAGCAAAGGCGTAGTTGTCTCTTCCTTACTTTTCCATTTCAGATCTTTCAAGAGCTAAAAGCTGAGTCTTACAGAGACAACATCGCCTGCTGATGGCAGCCAGGGAGAAATATCAGCTTCATATCCATATGCAGTTCTGTTGAATTGGCCCATTTTAATTGGATTGTTGTGGCTTAGAATCCCGTTGCTCTAAAATTTTATGATTTCTCCTTGGAAGATGTGCTGTTAGATATTAGAAGAGAGGAAGTTGTAATGGCCTGTCCCTCATGGTTCTCTCTTGCCACAGATGACAGAGGCAGCAGTAGTGTCTGCCCTGGCTCCCTCTGCTTCTGCTGAAGAAGCAAAAGAGGAGCAAATTGAACAGTATGACCCCGAGTTTTCATCAATAGTCAAACAAGAGCTGGAATCTTCTGAGCCAGTAAGTGCAACTTGTGGGTGGTGCTGTCTTTAGTGCACGGCAGAGATGCAAGTTTCTGACCAGCCAGCTCCTGAAAAGAAAACGATGAAAAAGAAAAAAAAAAAGAAAAAGAAAAAGAAAAAAGAAAAAGAAAAAGAAAAAGAAAAAGAAAAAGAAAAAGAAAAAGAAAAAGAAAAAGAAAAAGAAAAAGAAAAAGAAAAAGAAAAAGAAAAAGAAAAAGAAAAAGAAAAAGAAAAAGAAAAGGAAAAAGAAAAAGAAAAAAGAAAAAAAATTTAAAAGAAAAAGAAAAAGAAAAAATAGAAAAAGAAAAAGAAAAAAAGTAAAAATAAAAGAAAAAAAAAAAGAAAAAGAAAAAGAAAAAGAAAAAGAAAAAGAAAAAGAAAAAGAAAAAGAAAAAGAAAAAGAAAAAGAAAAAGAAAAAGAAAAAGAAAAAGAAAAAGAAAAAA